>NC_046662.1:59155329-59171432 GCF_010883055.1 Belonocnema kinseyi | reverse complement strand
TTCCCTTGAAATTTCCTCTTCCTCGTCTCTTTCTCTACCATATTTTCCTCCCTTTACAACTTTTCTCTCCACTCCTCCTAGCAAATCCAAAAAATATTTCTTTCATTCTATCATTTCAATGCCTTGGTTTACTCTTTTTCTTCTTTTTCTTTCTCTATTTACTACCTTCCATACCTCTTCTTCCGTCCTAGCCTTCTCCGCCTCTTCCTCAAACCTTTTATTCTCTTCCTCTTTCTTTTGATAACACAACTCAGTATACTCTTTCTTTTTTTCCTATATTGTTCCCGATTACTTTTTTCTTTTCTCCACTTTCTTAATTCCTTTCTGACCTCCTTTTTTTCTCTTTGCAGTCCTCATTCCATTCACTTCTATTCCCCCTTTACTAACTTCATTTTTGTTTGTGCACTCTAATCCTATTTTTATTTCTCCTATCATTTTTCTCATCTCCTCGTCCACATTTCCCTCCCCCATTTTGATATTTCTCATTTTTTTCTCTAAACTGTTCTTTTCCTTCCCTTGACCAATCCCCTTTTGCCACACTTTTTACATTTTCTCCCCTTTTACTCATATTGCTATTGCTTTTTTGTCCCTCTAATGTCACTATTAAGGGAAAGTGATCCGAATCAATATATTCACCTACCTCTAGTTTCTTAACCTCCTCTCTTACCTCATCTTCCACTATCGCATAATCAATTACCGTTCCCCTTTCACTTTCTG
This sequence comes from Belonocnema kinseyi, assembly GCF_010883055.1. NCBI lineage: Eukaryota > Metazoa > Arthropoda > Insecta > Hymenoptera > Cynipidae > Belonocnema > Belonocnema kinseyi. The sequence goes on along the minus strand of NC_046662.1, from coordinate 59,170,715 downwards.
AGCGTGTATATTCTCCTTTTTCATCCCCTTCTATATTTCCGTTTAAGATATACCATCCCAACTCCTCCAAGCTCTTCAACAACTTTTTTCCCCTCCCCATTTAGTACCTTATCTTTGGATTTTCTTCTACTCTCTTCTCCCCATTTCCTTCTTCCTCTGTCTCCTGTTCTCGCATTGAAATCCTCACCTATTATCAGCCTAATCTCTTCTTTATTTTCTTCAATTATTTCTTTAATGTTCTCTGATTTCTCCTGCATATCACCGTTCACATATCACCGTTGTAGCGAAATTTCAAACATTATTTAAAAAAATATAATTTTTACAAAAATAGTGAATTAAAGGTTCGAATAGTTCACTGTATAAATTTATCCTACATGTATTTTTAAATCCTAAAATATTTTATTACTTTTTCTCATAATTAAGGTATAAGTGAAGTAATATTTACACATATCTGTAGTGTCGAATTGACAATTTACATTTAATTCCGAGGAGAAATTTAAGGTTTTTACTACTCATTTAATTATTTATCAAAATTATATTAAAATTCTGTTTTTTGTTTCTTGATTATTTGAAACGTATAATCTTTTTCCTTATAATTTGTTTAATTACAAAAACCAGTAACTAGACTATGCCTTGCACATTAAAATTCACATTTAAAAGTTTGAGGGCAGTTAACCACTTGCAATTCTTATGGTCATCAGAATTCACAACTTCAAAGAAATCCAAATAGTTTATAAAAATAATTCAAAGAATCGAAGAATCCAAAAAAATTCTAAAGAAATATAAGGCGTTTAGGGGTCCATCTCAGCAACTAAGGCTATTACAAACAAAATGGATAAGGAAAGAATTCCAAAGAATTAAAATAATTCAATAATTTTTTGCGAGCGGTGAAATGACCGGAAATTTGTTTCCTTGATTAAAACGGCCACCTGGATTTCTTCGTATTTAAAAAAATTATTATATTCATTGGTGTTTTCCTGTAAAAATAGTTATACTTTTTCGTAATTGTAAAACAATTTCCACCAAGGATTGAAAAAATTTTTGATTTTATTTATTTCTTCAAGTGAATTTTTTTTAAGTTTGCAATAACAAAGAAAAACTATCTAATTAGGGGTTTAAGGGTTCAAAAATCGTGATTTATTATTTTCATAAATAGTTTCGAAATAATGTTCATATTGTACACATCAGCTGGTTTTTAGGTATATTATATTGATGATCTGTGCAATGTGAAAATTATTTCGAAACTATTTATTAAAAAAATAAATCACGATTTTAAACACTTAAAACACCTAATTGGATAGTTTTTCTTTGTTATTGCAAACTTTAAAAAAATCACTTGAAGAAGTAAATAAAATCAAAAAAATTTTTCAATATATATATATATATATATATGTATACACGCTATGCCTTACAGCTAGTAAACTCCCTCGTATCAGTTATTATTTAAAATTCACTTTTAATTGATTTGAATGCAATATGAAACGCTTTAAATTCCTAAGATTTAAAGTCGAAATATATAATGAATTTGCAACAAAGATTCATTTTCTTGCCAAAAAAAGACGAACTTTTAACAAATTCCATGAATTTTCAACAAAAAAATATTTGAATTTTTAATTTATAAAGGATCCATTTCTAATAAAAAATAGACAAGTTGCAATTTAAAAAAAAAGTAATTTTTAACATAAAAAACCAAATTGTCAACAAAAAAGTTCAATGTTAAGCCAAAGAGGTAAATCTTGCAGAAATATGATTTAAAAAAAACTAGATTTAACAAACACGAAAAAAACGCGGAAAAGTTTATTTACATATAATGATGTAAAAAAAGTCAAGAAAATTAATTTTCGACCAAAAAGATGAATTTTCAACAACAAAAAAAAGAATGTTCTACCAAATAATTAAATTTTAAAAATATAAAAAAACTTTGTGAAAAAAAAGATACAAGTTATGAAGAAAAAGTTATTTAACAAAAATTATTTACCCGAAAAAGAGCTACAAATTTGTTATGAATTACTTTTTGACAGGACACTTAGTTTTAGTTTTGATCATAAAAATGGTATTAAAAATAAAAATGAAAAATTTGTGGAAAAACGACAAAAGGTACAAAAACAAATTGGTAGAAGAAAGTTATTCGCTCAAAAAAGTGATACAAATTTGTATTCATTTATTACAATCTTATTATTTATGATGGAGAAAGTTTTAGAATTGCCCGAAATTTGACACCACAAAATTTAAATTTTGAACCAAATGACGCAAAATACGACAAAAAGTTCAAAAAGAAATGATAGGTTTTGAAAAATCCTACAAAATTTCTTTAAACCACTTTTCAATAGGACTCGTAATTTTGTTTTATCGTATGCAATATATGCAAATAATCGAAAATTCCAATATTACGCTAAAAGACGCGAGATACGTGAAAAATCTAAAAGAAGACTTGTATGATATTTTGCTTTATGCATGTATAAAAAATAATATGAAAACCAAAATCCTATTTTTAGCATAACATAATATTATTCATAGACAGTAAATTGTAATTGAAAAATGACTAATTTTTTCCATGAAAGATGTATAGCAGCTAAAAATATTTATTAGGATACAATTACATTTTAATTCAATTTAAAAGTAAATCTTATGTATCTACATATTTTCTTGATGCAAAATTTATTCAAATAATTAATTCAATACTTGAAAATAATAAATCAAAATCCTCGATATAAAATTTGTATTTTATGTTTTTAAGTATTTAGTATTTACCGACTTAGTATCGGCTATTTGATGGACTTGTTCGACGGGTGAAGATTGCAGGGGCAAAGTAGTTGGTTGGTGCGATTTTCGGGTTGAGAGACATGGGGGGATCGGGCAATTTTCGCAGGGAGCGCCGTCTACAATTAGTTCCTCGAACTATACACGTGCCGCATCTAGGCTTATAATATCTTTGCCCCAATTAATCTCTCACATCCACACCCTTCCACACACTTCCACAATCCAATCACCTCAAATTTCACAATATCAGAAAAACTCATCTCTATTAATTGATTTTTTAATTTAGAGCATATTAAAAATGTTGCCGTGGATTTTTATTTTTAGTATTGAATTTGAATCTTTGAACTGCATAATTTATAATAGATAAAAATGCTAAATATTGCTATTTGTCTGCATTTCATTTATAATTGTTCAATTCAAAAGTGTGAGTACCAAACTTTCATTTTACACGTGCAAATTCAAAAAGTCAAGAGAAGAAAAACATTGCTTTTTGAAATCTCTACGAGATTCTCATAACAAATTTTTGGATTTTGTTGGAAAATCAAAAATTTTAATTTTTATTCCACAAAAAATAATTAAAAATAAAAAAATTCTGTTTTGTGGTCAAACTATGCAGGATACGAAAAAAGTTGAATCAACAAAAATTGTGATCCCAAAAAAGATCTACATATTCGTGAATAATCACTTCTTGATAGGATGTGCGCTTTTTGTTTTATCCGTGAAAAATAACATTTAAAATAAAAATATTGTGGAAAAACGACACAAGTTACGAAAAAAATTATTTAACAAAAATTTTTTACCCGAAAAAAGCTAAAAATTTGTTATGAATCACTGTTTGATAGAACACGCAGTTTTGGTTTTAATCATAAAAATGGCATTCAAAATAAAAATGAAAATTTTTTGGAAAAGCGACAAAAGATACGAAAAAAAATTGACAGAAAAAAGTTATTTACCAAAAAAAGGGATACAAATTTGTAACAATTATTACATTCTCATCATTTATAATGCAGAGAGTATGAGAATAGACTTTTGCTTTATCCATAAAAAATAATATGAAAACCAAAATCGTATTCTTAGCATAATAACGCGAGATAGAGAAAAATATATGAAAAAGTATTATAGTTTTTTATTTATTTTAAAGTGGTTCAGTAAATATACATTTACAAATGTCTCTCAAAAATCGAGCGCGCAGCGTGAGTGTCACGATCTGAAAGATATCTTCTTGATAAAGTTTTATTCAAGCATTTCAAATGCAAAGAATAAATATCCGAGCGTGAAGCGCGAGATTTGACAGACGGCGCCCCTATGCGCGCTCAAATTGGCCACTCTGATTTGAGTACATTGTATTATTTTAAGCAATTAGATTGAAACTTTTCCATTACATTGCAGGTTGTGCAGTTCCCGATGTAGCCGAAATTGACATTTCCGATATACTCCCAGCGGAAACGAACTGCAAACAAAACGATAAATCAAATGCGTGCTTCACACCTTCCCATTCTGCAGAACTTCCGTTAAAAGCCGTTCGTCGTAAGAAAACGGCGCCTCTCTTGCCTTTAACAAAAGTCGCAATGAGTCTCAGTGATTGTGAAGACGAAGAGGCTCAACCGTCGAAAATTCCGCAAAAGAAACCTCCGAGAAAAAGACTTTTAAATCTCGATTTAGACCCATCCTTGGACAAAGCTGTGACTAAACCAGCTTTGAAAACAAAACAGCCAGCCTCATCAAAAATTGAATCTACATCAAGAAAACCCTCCGTCTCGAAAACTACAAAAGCACCAAAAATTCTTGTCGACAAACCCTTGACGGAGAAGTTTGAGAATATGTCGATAAATCCAAGATCTCCAGGATCTATAAATGTATCCCTAGAAAAATTAGTCACCAAGGTGACGGAACTGAAATTGGAAAACTTTCAGAAAACGCCCATGTTTGCGTTTTCAGAGGAAGATCTGGAAACGATGAGGATCGTTTTGAGTGAAAAGGAACATCAGAACGTGATTCAGTCGATAGAGGAGCTCAAGTTATTTAATTTCGTTTTGGCAAATAATTTAAATAGTACCAAAGTTTCGAGTTCGACACGTCCTTCTCGATCTAGAGGCAAACTTGTTTTTCCAAGTTCCGATGAGAAATCCCTGCAGACTTTCGAGAGAAATATGTGTAAAGTTATCGACAGTCTTCAGGATGCAGTCATCAGAAGAAAATTGTCAAACATCTCGATTTCATCCAGCAAAGAGAAATCTTTGCCGAAAAAGAACAATTCTGCCCCGTCAAAATCGAAACTTGCTGTGAAAAATTTGGATACAAGTCGGCCCACTTCACCGGATTTATTTCCATCGGACGATGACAGTATTAAGATTATTGAAAAGGAGAATGCTAAGACGAAGGTCCGGAAATCAAAGGCTCAAACTTTGTCGGTCGATGCTGCTGAAAATTCGGACACAGGTAAACGAGTCACTCGTTCTAGGTCGACGAGAATGTCCAGCGATAACGAATCTGCTGATTCGAATTCAAAAACAGAATCTAGGATACCAAGGAAAAAAGTTTAGGCTATTATTAATTAGGAATTTAAATCTGAGTCCCAGCGAACAGCTGTAACTCTGTATTTATTTGTTAAGAAATTTAGAAAGCAAGCTTTCGGCATTTTTAAAAGCTTAAAATTTGTCTGATATTCGACGCTGTTTCGCTGGGATTTTTTTTTATTTTGTAATATAGAAATATTTGTACATGAAAGGCAGTACCAAGTGTTTTTTATTTGAGAATTTGTAGGACTCTAATTGAAAAGTAAGCGGAAAAAGGTGATGAATCCATTTTTTGGAAATTTATAAATACTTTACAAATTTTATTTTTTTATTTTGAATCAAAAGTGAAAAATCGATTTTATTTTTTTTTAATATCTTCAATACAGCATTAAATATTGAGAAATTATTTTAAGTTTATCACGTTTTGTGCGTTTGCTCTTCAATTCATCAAGTGCCTTTTTATTTTATTTTGTCAAGCGCTCAATACATAATGATTAATGAATATTTGAGACTGATTCCAATAAAATATAACTTGGTTTATAATTTTAGGTAGTTGGTTTTATCATATTGTATTTCCAGAACAAAGTTCCGTTTTTCCGGAATCTCCTGTATTTATTTTATTTTATTTATTTTATTTATTTTATTTATTTTATTTATTTTATTTATTTTATTTATTTTATTATGAATTTAACAAAATAATTAACCTTTATTTAGGAAAAAAACTCGGTCAATTTTCCAATATTTTGATATAGATTTTACAGGAAATCTTATATAATTTTAAATCGTATATTGATGTTTTGATTGAAGATTCATTATTTTAGTTGAAAATTATTATTCTTTGCTTAAAAATTTAACTACTTTGTTGATAATTCCTTTTTTTGTTGTTGTTAAAAATAAATTTTTTTTAACTGAAAGTAATTTGTCCAAACTTTGACTTTTGTGGTACAGTATTATTCTTCATGGTGACTACTTCATCTTTTTGGTTGAAAATTATTTTTTTTTTTAATTGAAAATTAATTTTTTTACTGAAAATTTAACTATTTTTTACATTCTCTTCATTTATGATTGAGAAAGTATTAGAATTGTCGGAAGCTTGACATCATATTTTTTCAACGGATCTCCACGTTTCGAGACCGCCTGAATCTGAAAATCAAGTTTTTACGATGGCGTCTGTCTGTCCGGCTGTCCGTCCGTAAACACGATAACTCTCGAAAAAATGAACGGGTCAAATCCATCTTTGGCACCCCTTTTTTAGGTCCTAAAAAAAAGAAAGAGTTCGTTAACCAGCCATTTTTGACAAAAATTAAAAAAGTGAGCGCATTTTGAAAATTTTTGAGACCACTTTTTTTCTGAATTTGAGAATTCTATGTACGGATATTTATAGTATTAAAAAGAACCAACAATTTATCCTCATGACTTTTTTCGATAAGAAGAAAATTCTCAGAGTTATAGGATTTTCAAAATTTTTGTAATCAATCGAAAATCAAAATTTTAAGCCAAAAAACGCACGATATGAAAAAAGACAAAATGAGAAAAACATTTCTTTTTGAAAGCCCTACAAGATTATTATAACAAATTTTTTGATTTTCTTGAAAAATCGAAAATTCAAATTTTGATTGCACAAAAAATAAAAAATTCCATTCTGTGGTCAAACTATGTAGGAAAATAAAAAAGATAAATTAACAAAAATTGTTATCGCAAAAAAATCTACAATTTCGTTAAGAATCACTTCTTGACATGACGCGTACTTTTTATTTTATTCGTGAAAAATAACATTGAAAATAAAAAAATAAAAGAGAAATGTGTCGAAAAACGACGAAAGTTACGAGAAAATCATCTAAAAGAGATTTTTTGATAAAGTTTGATTTAAGCATTCCAAATGCAAAAAATAAATATCCGAGCGCGATGAGCATGTGCCCGCAAAGCGGGAAGATTTTTTATTGAAAATTTATCTTTTATTTTATCTTGTCTTTTTGGGATTGAGAATTTGTTTCCTGGTTCGAAAATTTAATTATTAGGCTGAAAATTCCTTTCAAAATTTGGTTGAAGATTTATATCGTTGATTGAAAATATATTGTTTTTTATACGTTGAAAATTAATTTTTTTTTAAAACTGAAAATTTAAATACTCTCATTTTTATTGAAAATGTATCTTTTTTGGTGAAAATTTAATCTTCTTGTTTAAAAATGTACACTATTTTGTTGAAAATTTGTTTCTGTTTGTTAAAATAAAATTTTTAACCGAAAATTTAACTATTCTATTTTCTGTCGAAAATATATCTTTTTTACATACATTTAATTTTCTTGGCTGCAAATTCATCTAGTTTATTGAACATTTGTCTTTTTTTTTGGTACAAAATTCATCTTTTGTGTTGAAAATTAAATTATTCAGTTAAAATATTATTTTTTTGTTTGAATAATTATTTTAATTGATAATCAATTTCTTTGCTTAAAAATGTAACTATTTTGTTGAAAATTCATTCTTTTTACTGGAAATATAGCTATTTTTATTAATTTCTTTGTTCCAAAATTTAATCATTAAGATTGAAAATTCCTTTAAAATTTCAAAATCTGGTTGAAAATTCATCTTTTTGATTGAAATTTTTTTTTTTAAATTGAAAATTAGTTGTTTTTTTTTAAATTGAAAATGTAACTGTTCCCGTTTTTGTTGAAAATTGATCTTTTTTTATAGAAATTTAATCTTGGTTAAAAATGCATCTGTTTGGTTGAAAATTAGTCTTCTTTGGTAAAAATTTAACAATTGGGTTAGGAATTAATTTTTTTTATTCTTCTAAAGATTAATTAATTTAGTTCAAAATTCGTTCTTTCTTCAACAATTTACCTATTTTGTTTTAAATTGGTTTCTATTTGTAAAAAATCATTTTTTTCAACTGAAAATTTAAATATCCCACGTTTGGTTTAACACTTATCTTCTTTTAGTGGAAAATTCAGTTATTTGGTTGAAAATTGATGTATTTTATTGAAACTTCGTCTTTTGTTTCAGAATAATTTTATTAGTGATAGACTGAAAATATAGCTATTTTATTTTTATTAGAAAAATGATCTTTTTTGGTTGAAAATTCCCTTCTCGTCTTGTTCCAAAAAAAAATTATTGGTTGATATTTGACAATAAGGTTGTTCAACCAAATGGTAGACTTTTTAAACTTTAAAAGATCGAATATCAACTAAAAATTGAATATTTAAATTTTTACTGCAAAAAGTAATTTCCTATCAAAAAAAGATTTTCTACAAAACTGTTGAGTTTCTTACCGTTACAGTTATATACAGTTTAATACAGTTGAAATTTCAACTAAAATAATTAATTTTCAAGTAAAAAAACAAAATTTTAAGCAATTAGATTCATTTTCAACCAAGGAATATGAATTTTCTATCGACAAAGATGAATTGAAAAGAAAAATGTGATAGTTGATATTTTAAGCAAAAAGTATTTGTATTTTAAATAAAAAACAGTTGAATTTAACCATTAAAGCCGAATTTTCAACAAAAAATACGAATTTTCAACAAAATAGTTATATTTTTAACTGGAAGGATTAATTTTCAACCAAAGAAAGGAATTTTAATTAAAATTATATACTATATATGATATTATACACATATATTTTGTAAAAAAAGAAGACATTTAGAGGTTCCACAAGCGCCATGAAGCTTAGCACGTATTTCCCACAAGAAAAAAAAAATTTTTTGTAAATTTTATCAAAGATATTAGGACCTAATATCTTTGATTTTATAGAGAATCGTCTTAAACCGAAAGATCCTGGCAGTTAGATGATATTTATTGCATATTATTTTATTTTAACATAAAAGCCTTTTTTTTACAAAAAAACTTCCAGTACATTTTTTCTCAAATTTTAAGCTTATTTTTTTCATTAATTTTTTAAAATCATATCAGCATCATTTAATTACAACCAGAGATAAACTGGTGATTAAAAAAATGTTTCAATAACTTTTGTCGTGATAAAAGTGCTTTTTTTCAAATATATGAAAACCTCTGTATAGTTTATGCATTTCTCATTCTTGGAACATAATTTCATAATCATTTTTTACTCGGCTTTTAAGCAAAAAGAAGCCTATTATATATTTAAAATACAGAAATAAAAAAAATAAAAAATGGTTCTATTGAAAAAAGTACTACTATTTTTAATAATAAATGAAAATATGTGAAAGCGGGTATTGTTTATTTATTGAAATAATATAATTTTGAATATAAATTGAAATATTGCTGTATGCGTCTGTCTTGATTAAATAAAATATTACATTATAGATCTTGAATTTGTCTCAGTTTTATCATGCATATAAATGCTACATTTTTTAGTGTTTAATTTTTAAAATTAAATTTTGATATAGAAATAAAATAATACGTTTTCAAATAGTCTATGTAGAATATTTAACAAAATTTTGGAAAATGTTACAGAGTTTTTTCTAAAGAAAGGGGAATAAGTGCGCGCGTAGCGCGCACTATGTTCTGTTTAAAGAATTTATTTTCGCGTTTTTTAATTGTGCCATATAAGAAGCATATAAACACAGGCGAAAATTCTAACGAAAGGTTTCAGGAAAACAGATTGTTATTTATCTAACGTTACCTTGGCCCAGGATAAAAAAAATGACGAAAATTTCATGATTCTTTTCCAACTCTTCTCTTACGAATTGTCGTTGCATTAACTAAATAAACATTCCTTGTATGATAAGTTTCTGTATAAAAGACAAGTTTCCACACTCAGATAAAGTACTCTTGATTCATTTTTGCTAGGAAGTATAAAATAGGCGAATTATTTAAACGACTTATACAATCATGAAGAATGGGGTCTTCTTATTGGCTTTCTGTGCCTTTCAAGTAAGTAATCGAAAAATTGCTTCTCTCTTGGATTTTTCTATAATTAAACAAAAAAATGTATTAAAACTAAAAGAATAAACTTTAAAATATTATATTTTCGTCAAATTGAATAAATACTTTGTATCTTTACAGAAAGTCTTCGCAGATAAGGTTCCTGAGCCGGATGTTCAAGCTTTAATTTCCCAATCCGAGAGTGAAATGATTGACTCCTCGACAAAATTAAACTCTGCTGTTTGGGTCAGTTAGTGAAGATCAATTTTAATTTCTAAATATTTCATTTTTTGTTTTATTATAAAAAATTCTAATTACAATTTGTCTGCTTTTTTCACTAGGCTGCAGCTAACGCTGTGAACCAAAAGGGAATAAAGTCTGAGGATATAGTAAAGAAATGTTTCACAAAGCCTTATGATGATCAATTGCAAAGGAAGTATCGTGCCGGAATTAAAAAATTCTACAACTGCTATAAATCCGACAAAACTGAGGATCATAAGGTACATGCATGAATATTAGTCAATCCTAGATCTAGTCTCGGTTTTGGGGCTGACGGTAACCATAAATATTGGGTTTGTCACGCCTGAGTGAACATCGCAAATCCTCCTGCAGCTGTGTTTATAATCTATTGCAAACACAGTATGTGCTCTTTTCCAATCCAGTTTTATTTGTTTATTAATTTAATGTTACAACTAAACAGTTACGAAACAAGTTTCACATTAAATTTCAAAATAAAAAATATTGGTCTTACCAAAGTCTGTTGAGAATATTTCCACTACGAACATTTTTTAAGAAATGTCATTTAATACTAATAATTGCATTGTTTTAAATTTGGGTTTATAAAACTCAATCTTATTGTTTTAAAAATGACTATAATATCATGTAGAAGATATTTATTATTCAATTTTTTTCCATATTTGATCAATTTAATAAATACCATGCAATCTTTTGAAATATCCCCTAGGGACCGTACTTAAATTACGAAACAGCTCAAGAGACATTTTGTTATGATTTTTTACGGTAGGGTTACGTCATGTACGTAATTTTTGCAAATTCGCAAAAACTTTCTCCTGACGATTATCTTTTTAGTTATAAAATTTTATTATTTGGTTGAAAATTTAACAATTTTCTTAAAAAGACATCATTTTTCGTTGCAAATTCAACTCTTTTTAAAAGTCTTTTTTATTTTAAAATTCTCCTGCTTTATCAGAAATTGCATCTTTTTTAAATAACAATTTAAATATTTGGTGGAGAATACAACTTTGTTTTAAATTCATCCCTTTTGATTAAAAAAATTCATCTTTTTGGATTCAAAATTCAATTTCTTTTGTAGAAACTTATTTTTTGTTAAAGAATTCATATTTTGATCTTGAAAAGTCAACTGAAATCGTTTTTAACAGATAGTTGAACTATTCTTTTGAAAATTTATCTTTTTGATTTCAAAATTCATCTGTTTTAGTAGTAATTTCATTTTTTTCATATGAAAATACAACTTTATGGCTAATAATTATTTTTTTTTTTGCTCGAGTATTCTACTATTTTCTTTGCAAGATTACGTTGAATCACTTAATTAAAGAATCATTTTTTTGTTAAGATTTATATTTTTAGTTGAAAATTCATCTCCCTGGTTGAAATTTCAACTATTTTGTTGAAAATTAATCTTTTTTTAATTTAACACTCAGCGGATTGGACTATTAGTATCAAATTCAATTTTAATTAATTCAAATTACATACAAAAAAGCAAGAAAATTGGTGCCACGATTACTAGGATGTTCACCTTATGTCTTTACGTAGAAATGTAACTGTTTACTGGAAAAGACTTTCTTGTTTAAAATTAAGTTTTTAACTAAAAATGTAACTTTTTCATTTTTTAAGATTGATCGTTTTTAGTCGAAAATTCTCCATTTTTGGTAAAAAAAAATAATTTTTTTGGTTTGAATTTCATTATTGTTGGGTAAAAGTGCATCAGTTTGTAAGGAATTTCAAATAATTTTCTTGGATTTTCAAAGATTTCATTTATAGTGAACTTTGGAAAAATATTTTAATTAAAATTGAAGGGATTCCAAGCGATTTTAAAGATTTCAATGGAGTTTCAGGTTTTTCACGGAATTTCGTCAGATTAAAGGATATGAAATATTTATATGGATTTAAATGATTTGTTTAGAGAACCTCAACGAGTATAGGTTCAATTTTATTTGACTTTGAACTTTCATAGATTTAAAGAAATTTCGTCAGATTTCATAAAAATTCCATTGTATTTTTAAGATTTCCAGACATATTAGAAGATTTTAAAGGATTCCAAAGGATTTCAACAAATTTCGAGGGAATCTCACGGATTTTAAGATTTTTATCAGGATTTTTTGGGATTTCTACATATTTCTATTAATTTTTAAAGATGTAATCGATGTTCAAGGAATTACAAATATGATCACAGATTGCAAGGATTTTAAGTGAAAATTGTGTAGGATTTCCAAGGATTTCACGGGATTTCTGATGAAAGTTGGAAAATAAATTCATTTGAATGAAATTTCAAGGAATTTCACGCTATTCCAATGATTTCAAGGAATTTTCCAAGGATAATTTTTCAAAATTCAAGGAACATCGTGAAATTTCAAAAGATTTAAGGATTTTATATTTCAAAATTTTAATTTAAAATGGAATTTTGAATATAAATATTTAAAAAATTAGCCTTTTTTGTTTACAGATTGGTCAAGAATGCTGTGAAAAAATTGTTGGTGCATTCAGAAAAGAGACAGAATCTGTTCAATCTCTGGCTAAGCCATGCATTGAAAAATGCAAGCAATCTGCAGCCGAATGCATTTAGGAGATTAAAAATTGATATGCCGACGAACGTGAGAATGCTAAAAAATTGTATTGAAACCAATAAACAATTTGAGCAATTAAATTAATTAAATTGATCTACCTTCCAATCTTCAGCTAGAGTAATAACCGTGTTTTATAAAATTTTGTTTGAGGTACTTAGGAATATTTTTTATGATTTTTGGTTTTGAAGCATTCATTTTAAGAGAAAATTCAAGAAGATTTTCAAAACTGTCGAAAAAAAATCTGGAAGACTTTAAAGACTTTAAAGATTTTGAAAAATTTTAGGAGGGTAAACCAAGTTTCTTAACATTCCTAGGCAAATATCAAATGACTTATTTTATAAAATTTATTTTAAAAGAATCTTCAACAAGATTTTAAAAGATATAATTATTTGTTTCAAAAGAATCTCCAAGATTCTAGGGCTTTTTTAAAGGTTTACAACATTTTTTAGAAATTTTAAGGAAAACGCGAATCATTTTAAAAGACATTTAGCAGTTTAATATAAATAAGTAATTTTTAAAAATAGTGTGAGATTTGAGAAAAATACCAAGGATTAAGAACAATATAGATTATGGAATAAATTTTGAAGCTTTTTAAGGATTTTGGAAGGTTTCAACAAAATAAATAAATTCTCTGAGGATTCCTGCGAAAATTTAAATTCTTTTTTATTTTAACAAATTATTTGTTAAAATAATCTAAATCTAAAAATTCCCCAATATGAACAATTAAAAAATTGTATAATTGGTAATTAAGTAAAAAATATTATCAGGAAATGAAAGTACTTTTTCTATTTATTATTTTTTTTATTAATTTATTTAATTGCTTAAATTTTGGGGAATTTTATAAGTAGAGAATGTCTATGTTTTGGCAATTTTTCATATTATATAATGTAAAAAAAATCTGGAAGATTTTACGGCAATTCATTTAATTTTGAAAGATTATTCAAACTATTAAAAAGAATAATTCAAATTAGTTTGAAAGATATTTAGGCATTTTTGAAAAGATAACAAATATATTTCAAGACTTTGCAAGATTTCCGACAATTTGTCAAATATTTTCCAATTTCTTGGAAACTTCTAAAAGTGCTAAATATATTTTAAACGGACTCGAATTTTTCAAAAAAATTGATAAAATTCTGTAAAATAAAAATATTTTCTCAAAGTTGTCTAGATTCTTTTTATACGCATTTGTTAATCTTCAAGAAACGTTTTGAAATTTTTCAAAAATTGTAGGGAAATTATATTTATATTACTTTGAAAACAAACTTATAATAATTATTTCCTTATTCTCCGATTTTAGAATATAATTTTAGCTTGAATTTAGGTGATCAAAAACTCTATACAAATAAACAGTTATTCGAAATTTGTATTTTATAATAAAACTTTAACATTTTTAATAAAAAAATCATGCGCCCGAATGATGATTTCAAATAAATAATGTAAGATTAAATTGATTATAAGTGTGTAAATAATTCTTGTTTTTCCATTTAGAACCCGGAACTTCTAAAAATGCCACGTTGGTGAAGGTTACGTAGTATGATCCAGGATCATGCGACTTAGTGTTTTTTTAAAAATGTTTTTCATGTTTTTCATATGAATAACCTTCCTTTAAATACAAAATTTAGATTCATTAAAAAAAAGCAGTTAAATTTTCAACAACAAAAAGTTTTTAACATAGGAGTTTAACTTTTAACCAATGTAGTTAAATTATTCTGAACCGAATAGTTGAATTTTCAACCAAAAATGAAATTCCGTTAAATTTTCGGTTAAAAATTTAATATTTAACCAAAAAATGAGGATACAACAAAATAGTTAATTTTGAACTAAATTATTGAATTTTCAACAATTTTTATTTTTAATAAATTAGTTCAACTTCCAACCAAAAAAGATTGTTTAGTCTAGAGAAAGGGGAAAATTGAACCGAAATATTCGAATTGTCAAGAAAAAAATGACTTTATAAAAAAACTGTTCAATTTTCGACAAAATAATAAAAGTTGTAACCAAAAATATAGTAATAGACTTTTCAACTAAGAAGAATTAGCTTTCAACCAAAAATAGTTGAATTTTTACCAAAGAGATTAAATTTCTACCAAAAAGATTTAGTCTCGCTTGGAAAATTGGGTTTTTTCAAAATAAAAAGAACCCGGCTGTACAAATTTTCAAAAAAAAAGATTCATTTTCTAGCAAACTGTTGCATTTTCATACCAAAAACATGAATTTTAAACAAAACAGTTGAATTTACCACCGATAAGAATGAATTTCTAACAAAATTGTTAAATTGTTAATAAAGTAATCAGCCAAATAATACAATTGGTAAGCACAAAAGATGAATACATATTAATTGATATACATATATATAATTAAAAATTTGTCATAAGGACAACCGCAGGATTTCGCCGGGAGCGGGTGCTAATCTGAAAAATTGCACCCGCTTCCAGCAAAATCG
>NC_046662.1:59152839-59155229 GCF_010883055.1 Belonocnema kinseyi | reverse complement strand
TGAACGCGTCCTCGGGTTGCGGATAGAGGGTCCCTGTACCAAGGGTTTCTGCTGAATATGGTCACAAAAATAAATAGGCAGTAGCGGACAATTGTCCAGGGGTGGTCCCGAAGGAATTAACCCCCAGGAGGAGGATTCTGAAACACTCGGACTTAACTTCAGTATTAGGGGTGAGCAAAATGCATCGAATCTTATCTATCTCGAGTACTCACTCCTGAGAGCCCGGATTAAGAAAGCACAAGAGAAAAACTTTCGTAAACAGCTCATCGATAAGAGGATGCACGGTATCATCCACAGAAATGTGGAGGATCAATCAATGTCGTGTGTGCTAACTTTTGCTTTCCTTAAATTACCCGGATCAAAGACTGGTACGGAGGGTTTCATTTTGGCATGCCAAGACGGTGTCATTTTCACCTTAAAATACCATCGCCACATTTTGAGTCAAGACATTCCCGATGATAGCTGCAAGTCGTGCCATGCACAACCCGAGCATTTAGTACACATACTATCTAGTTGTCCAACTCATGCGGGAACAACCTACATCCAGAGGCACAATGCGGCACTAAGAGTACTTTATTACCATCTCTGTCACTCTTACGGCATTAACCATAATATCGCTCCTCTAAATGCTCCTAGGGAAATCGAGCCAATTGTCGAGAATGAGAAGTGCCGTATATACTGGAACTTTATATTCTCGACAATTGTTTCTGTTGCACACTCGAGGCCTGACATGGTTCTTCTTGACTTCGAGAAGGGAACCATGTTCGTTATCGTTTTTTCGGCACCAGCTGACAAAAACCTCATAACCAAGGAGAATGAAAAGAAAGAGAAGTATCGAAACCTTATAAGGGAGTTGCAACGATTGTACCCGGAATATTCTGTTAAACTAATCGTCCTTATCTTCGGCGCTCATGGAGGTGCTAAGCTTTCACTCGTTAATAGCCTGAGAAGCATCCCTGCTTCTCAACAATATGCTAAAACACTTATGGGCAAAATGCAGAAGGCGGTAGTTCTTGGGTTTTTCTGTGTTCTTAGGGTAAACGAAACTTTTGCCGGATCGTCGAGTTGATTCCGTTACAGACTGTAACCACCCATCTCACAATTGTAAGACGTGGTTATTGTCTGAAATTTTACCGCGATTTCGCTGGGAGCGGGTGCAATTTTTCAGATTAGCACCCGCTAATACTGAAGTTAAGTCCGAGTGTTTCAGCAGCCTCCTCCGCTGCTTTGTACAGAAACGCTCCTTTGCCCACTTCTTCGTGCTTGATGACCATTTTAAGAAGAGGGTTTCTTTCATTTTCGACTCTATGTGCTGTACCCAGAATAATGCTGTTGTGAAGACATTCAAGACACAATATTCCGCGACCACCTTGACGGCGTGAGATGTGCAGTCGCGAAACAGAAGACTTAAGATGCGTGCTTTTGTTCATGTGCATAACCTTTCTTGTCCCGATAGCAAGGAATCTGAGCTCATTCTTGGTCTACGGAACTACTCCAAATGAATAGAATACTACCGGGAAGGCAAGCATGTTCATTGCAGATACTTTGTTCCTCGCCGACAGTTCGGAAGACCAAATGTGCCGGATGAGACGTTTGTATCTGCTTCGGAGACTATCCTTTATAGATGTCACATCCTGAATGCTGCTCTGTGGCACGCCCAGGTATCTATAAGTCTCTCCAGCGCAAAGGTGTCGTATAGTGCTTCTATCGACGAGCTCAGGGTCTTCAGAAATGCCCTTAAGTTTTCCTCGCTTCAAATAAACCTTGGCGCATTTGTCTAACCCAAATTCCATCCCAATTTCCTTAGTATATGGTTCGACAATCCCTATGGCTAGATGTAGTTGCTCTTTGTTTTTAGCATAGATCTTAAGATCATCCATGCAAAATACATGAGTGACCTTGTACTTTCGATCTGCAGGTCTGCCGCAAAAGTACCCGTGGGAATAGCGAAGTGCTAGAGATAGTGGGAATAATGTAAGGCAAAAGAGGAGTGGACTCATGGTGTCGCCCTGAAAGACAACTCTCTGAAAGGTGACCTTGTTAGTTGTCACACGATTATTTCCAGATGAGATGGTAAATCTGGTTTTCCAAAGCGACATCAATCTCTCTATGCAACTAACGATTTGCGGATGAACTTTCAAGCTTTCCAAAAGACAGATGATAAGTCTATGGCAGGTCGAATCGAAAGCTTTCCGATAATTAATCCAGGCCATCGATAGGTCACGCTGGTAAAATGCTGCATCTTTGCAGACACATCTACCGATGAGCAGGTTCTCCCGGCATCCAGCTACGCCTTTCTTTGAGCCTCGTTGTTCATACATTTCTTGCCACACAGGTTCAATTTCCCGAACAATCCTATCATTTAGGATAGCTGTGAATATCTTATACAG
>NC_046662.1:59148164-59152739 GCF_010883055.1 Belonocnema kinseyi | reverse complement strand
GCCTTTCTTTGAGCCTCGTTGTTCATACATTTCTTGCCACACAGGTTCAATTTCCCGAACAATCCTATCATTTAGGATAGCTGTGAATATCTTATACAGTGTATTCAGACAAGTGATTTGCCTTTAATTCTTTGGGTCTGCTAAGTTGCCTATTATCGGCAGGAGTATTATGCGCCCTTCCACCAACCACTCCAGAATCGGCTCTTCCGACTTTAAATATGAGGTGAAAATACGAGCCAAATGCTGATGAGTTGAAGGAAACTTCTTCCACAAGAAGATAAAATCTGGTCCCGGAGCGGAATAGTTCTTCATCCCTCTTAATACTTTTTTCACCTCCTCGGTAGTGATGGGTGGGCATTCTTCAACAGGTGTTATGAGGGCATCACGCAGCTCCTTAAAGCTATTTATATTTTCTGAGTCTTCGTCCAGGCTATGCTGCGCTTCGTACACTTCTCTCCAAAATACTTCGACCTCCTCTGGTTTGGGCGGGTGGTCGACAGTAACTGGAGGGTCTTGGCAGAGTCGAGATGGGTCAGAGAGAAACTGTTGATTTTCTCTGACCCACCTCTCCCACCGCTCTAGAATTCTCGTCGCGTCAGATAAAATCCGTATTCTCTTAACAATATGCTGCCTGATGGTCAGCAGGTTTGACTTGTTAAGTGTGTGATAACGGGTCCGGAGTTCGCGCGCGAACTTTCGAACCTTGGCGCTAAAATCCCTGCCAGATTTGATGTAGTCAATCACACACTGAATGCGGGACGCGTACTGTCTTGCTATCAAGGGCTGACTGGGATGACTGGGGAGGCTTTGGGGCACAATGTCGAATTTTATAGTATGTACACCCGCTACCTGCTAGCGGGGCTCTGCATTGGGTGTTCCTTATTGCCCTAGCTTCTCGTGGGACCAGATGGGTGACAAAAAAAAAAGAAATACAAACAATGAGGGCCCCGATCCAGGACCTTCACTCACCCAACGCTAAAGGCGGGTTAGACGACGACAATCTTGTTTTCATCCTGGAAAAAGCGGCCAACGGGGCTCTCCGGAAGTAGGGATGGGTGATTCTCTCGAAAAGATCGATTTAAGAATTGATCCAGGATCGAATTTATTAAGATCGATTCTGCAAAAAAATCGAATCAGAAGAATCGATCTTGAAAGAATCGATCTTTTAACATCCATGTAAAAATGTCCTAAATAGTATATTATATTTACCTATAAATTATTAATCATTACATTTATTCAATTTAAATAAAATGATTAGAGATCATCAATTAGACACTGGTTATTCCTTTTTTTAAATAAAAATATGACATAATATTAACATATTTTGTAGTATGATCTATGTGCTTCCAGTTCTGAACGTTCAAATGAATAACATTTTTTACTGATGGCTTTGTAAACCAGAAAAAAGCCTTAAATGTTTGTTCATTAACATTGGAAATATTATCAACCAAAATAGTTATTTTAAAAAATTTTAATTTTAAAACTGTTTAATTTTTTATGGAAGAAATGAATTTTGAAATGAAAAATGTTTTAAACAAAAAAAAACACACAATCGAATTTACAACAGAATGGTTCAATTTTTAAAAATATAGTTGGATTTTCATTTAAAAAATTATTTTTCAATCAAAAATGGAATGGAATGAATTCTGAGAGAAAATTAAAAAAAAGATCACAATTTTTTTAATTATTTCGTAATTTTGCCATATTATATAATTTTAGAAAAAATAAGGAATTTAATTCTTATGAAGTCTTTTTGCGCAATTTCGTTGCATCATTTTTTGTTATGTTTAATATTGTTTATGTTGATTTGTAAAATTAGCTTTCAAATTTTATTAAGTTTACGAGATATGCAGCAATTTTGAAACGATTAAAAAATAATTAAAACTTGCAAAAAAATCAGGAGAAATTTGAATAATTCTTGAAGTTTAGAAGGTCTGAAAATATTAGAAAAAAATAATTATTCTATAAACAATTGTAAATAATTGTTTTGGAATGAATTCTAACAGAAAATTGAAAAAAAATTACAAAACATTTTTTTCTTTCCTAAAATGTTTAAAAAGTACGTAAAATATTTAAAAGCAAAATGATGTAATTTTTCCATATTACTCAACTTTAGAAAAATTAAGGAACATAATGTTTTTTAAATCTGAGTAAGTTTAAGAGATATTCAAAAATTTTGAATCGATTCGAAAATAGTTAGAACTTGTAAAGATTTTTAAAGGAATACTTAACATAATTTTTTTATTTCAAACAATTAATTTGAAAAGATTATTTTTAAACATTTGAAAACATTGCAAAAGATATCAAATATTCTCAAAGCATCTGAAAAACTTTAAAAGCATTTTTTTTTAATTTTGCAGAATTAAAAAAAAATCAGGAAAAATTTGAATAATTTTTAAAGATTAGAGATTGGAAGGTCTGACAAGATTAGAAAAACAGAATTATTTTTCTAATAATCGTGTGAAAGTTTTGAATAATTTTTTATTTAAAAAAATGTACTAAAAAAAATTCAAGCCGATTTTCTAAACACATCAAACGATTTCCTAAAATTTAAAAGAAGAGTGTAGAAGATTTAAAAGCAAAATGTTTCAATTTGATAAGATTAAAAAGTTTAAAAAATTGTAAATAATTCAGTAAATTCAAGAAATATTTAGAAGAATGGAAGAGATTCAAATCTAATTTTAAACTTAAATTTTTAAGAAATTTAGATTTTCAAAGATTTCAAAAAAATAAACTTTCGAAGCTTTAAGGGAATTAGGAAAGATTTCAATGAGATAAAATTATTTTTCTTAAAATGTATTAAGTTAAAAATATTGCTTTTGAATTTATTTTGTTTTAAACGTATTAGAAATATTTAAAAGCTTGAAAAAATTTCTCAAAATTGATCAATTATTCGTTGATATCTTCCAAACTTCTAAATTTCCTAAACATCTTTTAAAAAGACTCGAATTTTTCTAATATTTTTTTTAACCCAATAAAATAAAAAAATTTAAAGTTCTCTAGGTTCTTTTTTGATACATCTCTTTTCATGCTATTTTAGGCTATAATCATAATTTTGGGGATTTTAAGAGAAAAATCCAAAAAGTTATTAACTTGACCTCATTCAAAAGACTAATCATTATTTGAAAAAAATGTTGTAAAATTTTCCTTTGAATGTGGTGTGGAAAGAAATTTCATTAAAAAAGGTGTGGGATTTTCTGAACAAAAAACTGCATGAATTTCTGAATTTTCTTATTTTTATTTTTAAGTGTATTTTAATCTGCTTTAAGTTTAGTGAAAAATCATATGCTGAAAAACAATATGGTACGCAAATATCGTAAAATTTAAAAAAAGCCAAATATTTACAGGAATATTTTTAATAAAAATGAATGTGTAGAATATTCAAATAAATTTTGGCAATAGTCATAAAAGTATTATGATTTTCAATTTAAAGAATTAATGTATAGAGAGTACAGTTTTTATTTGAAATTTCACGACAGTTTTTTGTACCATGTTTGACCCTCGGTCAGAATCAAGGAAAAACAATCTAAAAAAATGTTCATTAGTTATTAAAATGCTACAAAGACTTACCTTTACAATTTTTTTTCTCTTTTTATAATCATGAGATATTTCTTCATAAAATTAATTTAGTTGGATTTATTTTACAATTATTTACAATCATCTTAAGAAAATTAAAAAAAAAGATTTTCGAATATATCAGATGTGTCAGAAAAGATCCTAGGAGATTTTAAAGACATTTTATTTTTATTTTATAGGATTTTAAAAAGTATTAAGAAAATTTCTGATCTATTTAAAAAGTTTTGAATTGAATTCTTCAAGATATTGGTAACTCTCGAGTTTTTATCAAAAATAAAAAAAAATCATTCAAAATGTCGAAAAAAATTTCCTTATCTCCTAAATTTTCCAAAGTTAAAATTTTTTTGAATCTCATCAAGTCTACTAAATACTTACTGAATTCACTTGATTATTTACTTTTTTTAACTTTTTATTCTTATCAAATTGAATAATTTTGCTTTAAAATACTCTACACTCTTCTTTTAAATTTTAGGAAATCGTTTGATCTAATCGTTTTTCTAATCTTGTCAGACCTTTCAATCTCTAATCTTTAAAAATTATTCAAATTTTTCCTGATTTTTTTTTAATTCTACAAAATTAAAAAAAATGCCTTTAAAGTTTTTCAGATACTTTGAGAATATTTGAAATCTTTTGCAATGTTTTGAAATTTTTAATAGTAATCTTTTCAAATTAACTGTTTGAAATAAAAAATTATGTTAATTATTCCTTTTAAAATCTTTACAAGTTTTAATTATTTTCGAATCGTTTCAAAATTTTCGAATATCTCTTAAACGTACTCAAATTTGAAAAAATTATGTTCCTTCATTTTCCTACGGTTAAGCA
Organism: Belonocnema kinseyi; assembly: GCF_010883055.1. Taxonomy (NCBI): domain Eukaryota; kingdom Metazoa; phylum Arthropoda; class Insecta; order Hymenoptera; family Cynipidae; genus Belonocnema; species Belonocnema kinseyi. The sequence goes on along the minus strand of NC_046662.1, from coordinate 59,148,341 downwards.
ATAGGGAAAAATTATTTCAATTCTCTATTAGAATTCATTCCAAATCAATTATTTACATTTTTTCCCAAGGAGTTTCTTTTATTACGAGGGTAGTTCAATAAGTCCTTAGAATGACCAACAGATGGCGCGCGAATCGCTCCAAATCATCTGTTTTCAGTCAGCACCACTCCCGACTAG
>NC_046662.1:59088623-59148064 GCF_010883055.1 Belonocnema kinseyi | reverse complement strand
TTGAGGAACTTCCGAAAAAGCACTTTTCTGAAGGATTAAAAAAACTTGAAAAGCGATTGATCAAGTGTATAGAGCTCCAAGGAGATTATGTTGAAAAATAAATAAAAAAATTACCCAAAAAAAATTGTTTTTATACTTCATTCTAAGGACTTATTGAACTACCCTCGTATCTTTCAATATCTGAAAGTCTTTCGTTTATTGATTTTTATTATTGTTTTTTCATTTTACATACATATCTATTATATCTTATCAAAATTTAATATAAAAGTCTTAAATGTTAAGTGTATTTAAATACCACAATTTTTAATGTTTCCAAATTTTTAGAAATAATTCAACAAATTTTATGTGTAATTAAAATAATTTTTTTTTAAATCTCATTCAACTTTTTCCAAAGTATCTTTTTTGAATATTCAAAATTTATGTAATTACTTATTCTGATTGGAAATAATTAAACCTCTTGCGATTAAAATCGGGGATTCTAATTGCGAAGAAATGTGCTGAAAGTAATTTTTAAAAAATCATACGAATTTTAATTTTAAAGACACAATTTTCAGGGTCATCTTTCTTATTCTTCTACAAGAATTATTAGGTTTTTCAGTTTTTTAAATCAGTTTATCCTACGTTTCTACAACTCCTCTGAAGTTTAAATTCTTGTTTAATCTCATCAATTACACTCAATATTTATTGAATTGATTCGTTTATTTACATTTTTAAACATTTGTAATGTTATCGAATTAAAAAATGTTGATTTTAAAACCTTTTACGCTCTTTTTAGAAATTTTAGGAAATTGTTTGATGTGTTTAAAATTCTTCTTTAATTTTCTTTTAAAGCACATTTTTCAAAATAAAAAAATCATTAAAAATTTTCACACCATAATTAGGAAAATAATTCTTTTTCCTAATCTTGTCAGGTCTTCTAATCTTTGAAAATTATTCAAATTTTTCCTGATTTTTTTTTTATTTTGCAAAATGAAGAAAAAATTGGCTTTAAAATGTTTCAGATACTTCGACATATTTTGACGTCTTTTTGAATGTTTTTAAATGCTTTAAAATAATCTCCTAAAATTAATTTTTCGAAACAAAAAATTATTAAATTATTTCTAGGAACCTAAAATAAATTTTTCATTTTCCTGAATACTTACAAAATTCTTGAAAAATCGTTACAAGTTTTAATTATATTTGAATCCTTTCAAAATTCCTGAATATCTCTTAAACTTACTCAAATTTGAAAGTATATTTTAAAACCAAAATATAATTTTAAAAATTGTGTAAAAAATTGCACAAGAAGGCCTAATAAGTATTATGTTCCTTAATTCAAAATGAGAAAAAAATTGACTCATTATCTTTTAAATTTTTCCCAGGAATTTTAAGAAAAATACTTTTACCTCCTTGAAATCTTTAGGGATTCCTTTATATTTTCTAAAATTTATGTTTGTATTCTTTAAAAATCTAAGTTTCTAACAGAAATTAAGTTTAAAATTCGATTTGAATCTCTTCGCTTCTTCTTAATATTTCTCTCAGTCACTCGATTTTGATCTATTTATTATAATCTTACCAAATTGAAACATGTTGCTTTAAAATTTTCTTCAGTCTTCTTTTAAATTTTAGGAAATCCTTTCACATGTTTAAAAACCTTTTTTAATATTCTCATAAAGTACGTTTTTTAAAATAAAAAGTCATTACAAATTTTCCTACCAATCTTGAAAAACTTCTGTCTCTAATCTTGTCGGATCTTCTAAGCCTTCTAATCATTAAAAACTATTAAAATTTTTCCTGATTTTCTTTGAAATTCGGCAAAATACAAATACAAATAGCCAGTTAGCCACCGAAAACGAATCGTGAAGTCGGGGTGTGGGGGGGCTCGTGCTCATGCATTTTCGGCTCTACAGGAGGCTGGCCTACGCAACATGTAGCAGAGCTGACTCACCCACACGCTACGTTTGAATGTGTCGCTCCAAGATGGGAGAGTGGTGGGGGCCGAAAAATCCCATGTTCTGGAGACACTGCCGCACTGATCTTCGAAATTTCCGGGGATCCTTCGACCGTTCTGAGTTTTCTCAGTTTGTAGAACAGTACTTCACTAAGCAATTCGCGGAAGGTGTATTGCAAGAGGCAGGAAGTCAGTCCGAAGATAAAAGGCTGGATTCTGATTGCTGATCATCCCGAATTTTTAATTAGGGTCTTTTCGGCTATGGATTACCGACACTATCTAGGGGTGCCTGGAGATACCTTCCGGATGACCCATCTGGTTTTCACAGGAGAACCAGGTATATCCGGAAACGCCCCGAATTAGTCTATCAATGGATGAGACGGTAATCTTCATGATGCCGATTACACAGTAAAAAAAAGTGTTCAAAATGATACTGAAATCAATATCATTTTGATATACAACAAAAATGATAGCGAATTCAAGAGCATTTTGATCGGTCGAAGAGAATGATCGACTTTTGAGATCATAATGATCTGAATCGGGATCATGTATGAAGTCAAGCCAAGATGGCTTACGTTATTACAATACTTTAGCTCATATTCAAGCTTTTTATGGTTTCTAATCATGCATTATACTTGAAAAGTTGAAAAAATAACGAAATCTGATATTAGAAAATATCACCTATTAAGTCTAGTTGTCAATTGCGTGCGGTTAGATATCACTTTTAGGTTATGTCGTTATGATACCGGCGCCAATAATTGGCGGCCATTTTGTTTAGTCTGACATATTAACCAAAAAATGAGATCAAATTGATCCAAATGAAAAATCAATATGATGTCGAGAGACAAATGACCGCTGGAGCAAAATGTTCTGCAACAAAATTGATCCTTTTTTTTACTGTGTAATTTGCACCATAGAAAAGGCGCCTTGGCCATTCCAGAGAAGCGTATGTCAGTGGTTCAGACAGGACTTGCCCTAATCCAAGAAACCCTAATTATACAGGGAAATTATAAGTGTTTTGTGAGTTTGTGGCTCCATTCAAAATGGGTCGCGCGAAAAAGCACTACGGGCACCATGCATAGGCTGTTAAAGGTATGGACGCGATTCTAGTACCTATAAGATTTGGTTCAAGGACCTCGTCGTTATTAAGGTGAGACTCAGGGGCTGAAGCGAAGAAAGGATAGAGATCTTTATCGCCTTTGTTTCTCAGGTATTGCTGAGAGTTCCCCTCCTCCAAGAGAGGTTGAAGCTCTAATTCAGCACTATCAGAAGAACAGTCCTCCTCTGCTGCTGGGATGTGATCCAAACTCCTAACATACGGTGTGGAGGAGCACAAACATCAACTACAGAGGAATAGATTTAATTGAATACCTTGCGGGCACTGAGCTGGAGATTCTAAATTTTGGTAATACTTCTACATTCCAAATTAAAAACAGGAGTGAGGTTCTCGATTTTACTTTATGCTCGAAAGAACTGTGGAGCAGGGTAGATGGCTGGAAGGTCACCGATGAGGAGTCTCTTTTGAATCACAAATATATCTTGTTCCAGTTAGCCCTGGGAAAATCAGGGGTTTGAAAGATCGAAACCCTAAGAATGCACTTTGGCACTCACATAAAGATGAACTCAAAGACAGCCCAGTGGGCAAAAAAATTAAGGATGGCCTAGAGACGTATTCTGGACATCCTTAAGACGTCGTTTGAAACATATATTTTGGACATCCTATGGATGAACTTAAGGCGTCTAATTTCAGTACGAAAGCTGTCCCAAGAACGTCTTATGCCTTTAAGACATCTTTAGGACATCTAGGAATGTCCCAACGACGTTATTGGGCTGTTCATGGGTTTGTGTCCACCGGGAGACATGTGAGATTCCCCATTAGTTATAATAGATGAGTTAGATGCCGCCCCGGATTTTTCGCGAAGAACTCCATTGCATATGAAGCATATGAGGATTGGGACATCTATCATACGGGTCAATATGAATACAATAATAATACAAACATTCATAAAGAGGAATATTGGAGGGGCTTCTGCGAGGAATAAAAGAACATTCAGGAAAAAGCGAAGCTCCACAAGATCCTGGAAAAAAATCCGGAAGCTCGCCTCGGGATCATAAGGCTCGATAAACGTGCATTTGCCGAAGATGAAGAAGCAACGATGAATCACCTGATGGCAGTACACTTCCCGGGTTTTCAGCGAACTTAAACTGACCGTCAGGTGGAAGGCTGGAGCCAACAGAGAGACGGAGAGAGATACCAAGAAGATGGAATGGGCTTTTGGGCCTTTCTGCCCCTTTATATTACCAGGGGCGAATTGCGTCTATTCAGCCTACTTACAAAAGGCCATTGATTCCCCCCCCCCCCCTCTGCCGAACCTATTTAGAGCAAGGGTTGCCTTAAAACACGTGCCAGCGGGATGAGAAGACAGAAGAGTGGCCTTCAGTCCCAAACTTGGAATAAGGGCTACACTACTTCTAAAGATTTCCCACCAATCAACTAAACGTCCTCCATCCTGAAGACGCTACAGAAACTGGTCGAGAGATATCCCAGTTCTAATCTAGTCCCATAAAGTATATCTTAACCCTACGTGGACCACGTGGGGTGTACGTGGACCCCAGACACTCTATTTTTTTTCTACAATAGCGCCTCCTTGCACCTAGGTGTCACATCCCCTAGTATTTTCCCACTCATTAATGCTCGAGACGTCGTTGATTGGAAGCTGCTGATTTGTTTTTCTTTATAATGCAAGCAGCCTTGCGAATCTGATTTCTCAAGACTGAATTCTCGATACATGTTTACCGCTTGCAATTTTGTGCATATGAGAGAAATAATAGAAATGTTTTTTCATTTCCACTAACTGGATCTTTCTTGACTCCTTTTTCAGAAGTGAATATTTTTCCAGATTTCGTATTTCATTTTGGTGTTCTGCAGGTAGGTACTTGCCAGTTTCTAGCTTCATTCGTATCCTGGGATAACTGAAAAAGTTCTGCTCACGGAAGTTCTAAGCAAGAAGCCATAATTTCACGCACTGTGACATAAAATTGGTGGGGTCCGCATGGACCCCACGTTGTCAACGTTTACACTCTGTCTCACGTTGTCCATGCAGGGTTAAAGATGTTATCAGAACGGCTTAAGTATGTCTTTAAAAGGTCCTATGTCTGGCATTTCGTCGTCTTAAAGATGTATTGAAAGGATATCCAGGGGAGAATATCGTAAGGATGTCCCTAGGACATCTTTGAAGCGTCTTGTATAAGATTATCATTATTTGAAATCAACCCAAATTCAAAGTATTTCTATATTTTTCTCTCACAAGACTTGAATGCTTAAATGCTTTGAAACATTACAAAGAACTGATTTAGACTTAATTTTAAAGATTTATTTTTTAAAGTTCAATTTAGAAATATTTCGGCTATAAGATTATTCTAAGTTTTATCGTGAAAATGTGAACGAAACCAAAAACATTCTCTTAGAGTAAGCCCGAAACTATTCTAAAAGTGGAAAAACTGTTTTTTCATACATTTGTAAATTACACGGAGATATCATAAAGGCATTATAAAGACACCATGACGACACCCTATGTGATTTCCGTTCAAAGTTTAAGTTCAATGCGCATAGGAGTTCCACTAGGTCACGTATGAAATATGAAATACCTTACCCTAAAATCAGTAAAGTGGTCTTTTCCAGGACAATGATGAGTACCTTACTATAGGATTACCTGAAAAACTATAATATACAGGATACATTACGATTTGAATTAGGAAATTCTGTTAAATTAAAAGAATCAAATTACTTTGATGTAGTACTTTTGAGGACGGCCGTACCGATAGAAAGATCAGAGTATATGCTAAAGATTCTCAAGGCTCTGAGAAGCTCTGAGAAATTCTAAGCGCGCACTCAGATATATTTAAAGGTCCAGGTACACACAGAAAAAAGAATCTTACATTTTACTGAAAACCAAGTTAAATCTACCGATCTTCCTAGTACGTATTTGGACAACATGACAGTTCAGTAAACGTTACAATTATATGCAAATAAGAATGACTATCAATGAGGGTTACTAGTACCGATTCTCAAGTGGTGCTGACCTGCGTATCAGTAGATTTTACCGATCCACTCGCTATTCTGTACAGTTCCTGGATGCTGCAATTACGAATTATCATGTCACTTTAACAAATAATATAAAGAGATCTGAACTATGTTATCGGCGTAGACTACAGTTAGGACAGCACTATAAATTGTGAAAAAGTATTGCTAAAAAATAATTAATAAATAAGCGCATGGTTATTTCTTATAAATATTTTCGGATATACTTATAATTAATCGTTATTTGTAAGTTATAATGCTTATAATACAATTAAGTCAACAGTATTAACCACTACACTAGTATACGTGTTGCGATCTGTAAAATAATTTTGAAATACATTTATAACTGAGGACGGTGACCTCGGGAACGACTTCTGAATACGCAACCATGCCATCGCGGCACACTACAAAAATTCTAGCACTCACATCATATCTATATGTCGAAACAAAAACACGTCTTTCTCCAATAAACTCTCAAGTGTACGCGATTTGTGAATAAGTTGTGCTATCCAAAATCGTATTATTTTAATAAAACCCCTTCCTTGCAAAATGGGAATATGGAGTAATGTGACGACTGTCAAAGAAATATAAAAAAGGAATGTTTTTTAGGTGATGCAATCCATTCATTGCCGATTGCGTCGTGAATTCACCCGGTGCTCCGCGCGGATAGGTTGCGTTACGACTTTAGGGACGAGTTAAGTACACCGATCGGATCGGTAGCATGTACCGATCTTTCGGTAATGTTCACTGCACTACTAGTGTAATCTTGGTTCAGTGGATTTTACATGTCGTTCAGTATGTAATACGAGGAAATAGAGGTTTATTTTACTGAAAGATAACCGTTGAATTAACCTTCATTTCACTTCGACATTTACGAAAAGCTAAGTGATTTTGACATTTTCACCCTCTTATTAAGAGCAGTTTATACTGTTACGGTTACAAGAAACCCTTTACAATTCTTGATAAGTAAATACTACATTTCTTTTTTCTGCGTATAGCTCGTTTAAATATTTTAAAGGCTTTAAAATGTTCTTTCCGAAATTGAAATAAAAATACGATCATAAATAACAAGCAGAGAGGCTGAAATTGAAATAAAAATTCGATCATAAATAACAAGTAGAGAGGCTATATCAATAGAGTAGCCGATACTCAAGGGTCCTTTGTTAACCCTTCGGATTAGAGTTTAGAAATAGATTTTTTTAAATTTCATGGTTAACAGCCTAAAACGTATTAATTAGGAATCTACGGGTTTCGATGATTTCAGATATCTAACTTTTTTTTCTAAATGTTTAAAATTGGAATTAATACAACGTTTCTCGTACATGGAATGAAATACGCCAAAAAAAGACAACATTTTTTAATTTAACTAGAAAATTGTATATTAGTATATAAGTTATAATTATAAATAAGTATAATGAAAAAATTCATCAATTAAAAACAAAGTGTTAATAAATTGAAGAAAAATTTTAAAAAGGAGAGTCGGGTCAACGACGGCCAACTACTGTAAATAACTCTGCCCGCCCGGTACTCGACGAATACAAAAGGAACATTATATTACCGTCGCATCAATCTTAAAAGGACCACTAAAAGGACCTTGAAAAGGACCTTGAAAAGGACCTTGAAAAGGACCTTGAAAAGGACCCAAATTCCTCAGACTATCTCAGAAACTAAATCATTCAAATAGGAACCTTAAAATAGTCTCAAACCGGCCAGGCTGTTTCCACTAAGAATATTATGAGATTTCTATCGGCAGGGTGCGCGCGCAAGCCTGCGAATTTCAGTTTGCGCATCTCATCCTAGTGAGTGGAATCAGGTGCGATCCGCGAGTGGATGTGTTTTCACTACGAAGTGAGTTATTCGAGTTTTCCGAGTGCGGCGATCTCTCGAATTGAGTGTGGACTCCCCGAGGGAGTTCGGCTTCTTGTTTGTTATCAAGAAGCCATCTGTTATCGGTGTTAATTGCCTGTACGCTAAAGAAAAGCTCTTCTTTCAAACAGCATAACCTTTAAAGTGGCCGGCGCGCCGCGCGCGGGCTCACAACTTTGCGCGGGAACTTTCCTAGACGGAGGCATGGCCTCAAATAAGGACTCACCAGACCCCCTGGTGAGTAACCAAAACACCGACCCCTACAGCAAACCAACCCCACATGTTTTTAAAGGCGCCGAATGCATCCTTACGATCAGGAGATCGAAACGACACAAGACAGAGGACAGTGATATTACAAACGCTCTTTCTCAACCCCTCCCGAAGGACAATGACTCTGAACTTATGGACCACTCTGACCTTAACAGTACTGACACGATCATCGGAACACAGACTTACAACGCTAACAAACAAACAGAAATTAACAACAGACAACAGACATTCAGCAACGGCCCCCGTACCCAGCCTATTCTCGAATATCGTTATGAAGAAACTGATCGGGGATCGTGTAAGGTGATTGTAGAATGCCTTGCTAACTCTGACCTCGCGGATAAAGATCTTGATAGATTTAAATATGCGAAACTTCTCAATAACGCGTTTAAGAATTCTATCGTAGATGTTAAAAGCTCCGGATTCGGTAAACTGTCAGTCATGGTTAAATCAGCCCGCGAAGCCAAAATAATCCTAAGTGACAAATCCCTTAAGAACATGGGTTTGAGGGCATTCATCCCATGATATTTTGTCACCTGTCAAGGTGTCATTGGCGGTATCCCTCTTGATTTGTCAGAGGGTGAGATAAAAGACAATCTAGTTATCCTCAGCAACACCCAGTCGATAAAAATTGTTGATGTTCGTCGTCTAAACCGAAAAAACGTTGAAAAAGATTCCAACAAAGTTTTCTACATCCCCTCGTGCTCCATTTTGCTAACCTTCAAAGGTAGAACCCTCCCGGAAAGAGTAGCGATTTACAATGCCTCAACGACCGTAGAGCCATACGTCTCACCAGTTAAAATCTGCTGGAAATGTCTCCGATATGGACATATCAGCAAACAATGCCGCTCAAAAGCTCGTTGTAAACGCTGCGGTGAGGACCCCCACGCTGATGATTCCCCCTGCCCTAACGCGAATGGAACTCCTAAGTGCGTACACTGCTCAGGACCCCACGTGCCAAATTCTAGAAAATGCCCGGTATACATATTCCAAAGAGAGTTTCGCTACTATGCCATTCACAACTGCTTAACATTCGTTGAGGCTAAAGCCATCCTCAGACCCAGGAAACGCGAAAAACAACCTTATCATGATTCCCGCTTCAACGAGAATAACTATCCTGGACTCAGAAACTTTCCTTCCCCGATTACCCCCGCGTACTCACTCCCGTTAGTTTTCTCAGAAGCCGTGCGCACCTCTGCCCACACACCCATCACTCCTAGCTAAGCTAATTCTCCTCCCCCCTTCATTAACCCTAGTTCTTTCCTATGGAAATTCCCCAAAAACAGAGGAATGCCACAACTGAATTAACTCCCTTTCTGCAAACATCTCCTCTCTCTCTGCAAATCTTTTACAGCCGTAGTATGGCACAAGTCGATGGTTTGCGAATTATGCAATGGAATTGTTGCGGCGTAACAAACAAAAGAAGTGATCTCGCAACTATTTCGAAGGACTTTGATATTCTTTTTCTGTGCGAAACATTCCTAAAGCCTGATAAATCATTCTCCATAAATAGAGATTTTAACATCATTAGAGCTGACAGGGCTGCCAACAGCCGCGGTGGCTGTTGGCCGCGGTCGGAAGAATCTCCTAAAATACCTGAAAAAAATTTTTAGAATCAGTTAACGATGTCAATCCGAATAACGTTCTTATTGGCGGGGATTTTAATTCACATCACAGTCTATGGGGTAGTCCCCGGGTTTGTCAAAATGGCGAAGCACTTTGTGCAGCCCTTGATGATTCAGACTTTATTTCTTTGAATAATGGGAAGTCAACTTATGTTAATCGTCCAGATGAATCTCCCTCGATTTTGGACCTTACTTTTAGAAGCCCTCAACTTTTTACCTTTTGTGCACATGATGTATGGGACAACGCCCTAAGCAGTGACCATTACCCAGTAGTCACTAGCCTGGGTGTACAAGTACCTATTTCCAACTATTATTCACACAAATATAACTTGAAAAGAATCAACTGGCCGTCCTTTTCTTCCAATTTAAAAAATCTCGTAGAGTCCAGGGTGACTGACATTCTTCCACCGACGTCGGATCCCATCTCTAGCTATAATTCTTTTGTTGCGTGCGTGGATGAGGCTATCTTGTCATCTGGGGTACCCTTAGTCACTTCGAAACAACCAACTCATGGCCACCCATTTAAAAACAAACCATTCATTCCAGCTCCTTGGTGGAATAAAGCATGCGACAATGCTATTAAGGATAGGCGTAAAGCTTCTATCAAATTTAGAAAACTTAAATGTCGATTCAGTTTTCTAGCCAAAAAATATATCGTAAAGACGTTCGCAAACCTTAGTCACCCCCTGACAAACAAGTTTGAGAACCTTTGGAATAGCACAAATCAAAACAACCCTCATAGAATCACAGACATTTTTACACTCATAGCAGCTTTTAAGAACACCCGGAATCTTATGCCCCAAATACGCAGATCTTTCCACCATTCCCTCTTTGAATTTCCATACAGTGATCATACTTTCTCTCCTCAAATAAATGTTCAAATAGGTTTTCTAACTCAAAATTCTCCTGACCCACCATCTTTCTTCCAGAATGCTATTGAAGAGTTTGGAGACTCCTTGATTTTCTATACGGACGGCTCAAAGTCTCAAGATGGCAAATCTGCGGGCTGCGCCTCGGTTTGCCCCGCTGGGCAATTTACACACTCATGGAAAATTAATTACTCTGCATCCATTTTCTCTATTGAAGCAATAGCCATTTTATATGCACTAGATTTCATTATAAAGCATAAATTTAAAAAAGTTGTTATTTTTACGGACTCGTTAAGTGTCTTAGAAAGTGTCTCTTCTAACCCCAGTAAAATTAAATCTCACCTTATCTTCCTAATCAGAAACCGTCTTGCCTCCCTTGCCACACTTAAATGTAATGTTACCCCAGCATGGGTACTAGACCATAAGGGAATTCCAGGAAATGATCTCGCAGACGTAACCGCCAAATCCACCAGTTCTAATGCCTCCCTCCTAAACATAGGGCTCCCCTCATCGGACTTTGTCAGCTCTTTTCGAGAAAAACTCAATAAAATTTTTCAAGACTATTGTCAAACAAGAGGAAAGCGTTTTGGTACATTTTACACAAATCACTTTTACAAAACCCGCAGAAAACCTAGATTCAATGCTTTCCGTCCTAGCCTTCTTAAGGGTCTTTCGAAGGCACTTAAATGTGCCCCGCCATTACATAGCAATCAATTCCTTGCTAATCCCTCCATTAGGGTGGTTTCTCATGTTTTTAGATTTCTTAAAAAATCCAACCTCCAGATATAAAAAAAAACTTTCCTATAAGCAAAGCTTCAAAATTCGCGCTTTTCTAAGCCGGCGCGTGACGGTTTTGAAGGAGGAGGGGTACCCGCGCATAAGTAAGCGCGGGTACCATTTCCCCCTCCAGCTTCGTCGTCCGCTTTCGCATTTCGACATCGCGGCGAGATGCGACGTTCTGCCCTACTGGGCAGTTCGCTTAATTTGTTTCAGATAACAAACTTACTGTTTCACCACTATCTATGAAATCACTCAATACCGGATCATGGCTGAATATACACGACTGCAGAGTCAGTATGAAGCCTACGTATGCACACCGAAGTACGCACTAGAATCATCATCATCTCATCCTAGTCTTTGGTAAATTCTTTTACTATCTCAAAATGAAGGTCAAGTTCGTTAGACAGCCATTTTGGATACAAATTCAAAACATGAGCGTATTTTGAACATTTTTGAAACTACTTTTTTCAAAATTCAATAATTTTCTGTAAGGATATTCATATATCCTGATATATTCATATATTCTGTACAGATACCTTCATGAAAATAGTTTTTTCGGACTCAGGGAATCTCAAAACGTGGAGATTTGATAAAAACCGACCACATCAGATTTTACACAAAACCAATATAATAATCTGGTCATCCCCATATAAGTTCGTTTAGGCACACCGTGATCCTTCATAACATTCTGAGAATGTACGTAGGTTGTCCTCAGGACGTCCTTGATTACATCCTGAGGACGTCCGTAGGTTGTCCTTGGGACGTCCTTGATAACATCCTAAGGACGTCCGGAGGACAACCTGCGGACATCCTCAGGATGTAATCGAGGACGTCCTGAGGACAACCTACGTATATCCTCAGAATGTTATGAAGGATCACGGTGTGCCTAAACGAACTTATATGGGGCACTTTCTTGGATAAAGAGGGTGCCTCAGCAATATCCCACCAAAAGTCATCTGTCGAGAGGCTTCAAGGTGTGACGTGCGAGATAAGCTGGCAATCTGGATAGGAAGCATGCTGCACTAAAGGCGACTCGAAGCCACACGGAGAAAAAGATATCGCACAATGATATCGCAAATCCTCTATATTGCAAGAAAGCGCAATATGATAACGTACAATCAGGTACCGGAGCTTTGTACGATATTATGATGCACTAATATTACAGACAAAAATGAAGTTAAATTCTATTGCTGTCGTCTGCTACGGAGTCCTTAGCAGCAATGGGAAAAAGGCGAGATAATTAAAAATTTGCTGGAGGTAAGACCTGCAACTGTTAATGATTAAACATATTTGGGCGAAAGTTTCACTGAGGTTAGGAAAATAATTCTGAACTCGTCGACTGCGTCGCGCTGAAGTGAGCAAATTTCAGTAATACATGTAGAATCAACGACATAAAACACAAAAAAATATGTACTTACTGATATATTTCCTCCTAAATAAATCGTATTATTGTAGATGAATTAGAACTTACTTGATACAATTTATCAAAAGCGCAAAATGTAACTGAATTATGGAAATCCCCATTTCTTACGTTATAGATTGTATAATTATGCGGTATATAATGTAAAAACTTGCAATGTACGATATCACGATTTTGCGCTATTATAATGCGATAATTACGATATATACACTGAGAAACTTTGTACTGGAAAAATTACTAAATTAGGTTACAGTCGAGCGACCAAGGCGATAATTCATATGTTTTAATACAATAATCGTAAGCTATGCTATTTTCATATGAAATTTTCCTATTGATAATACGAAGTTTTAGTATTTTTATAGTAAAATCCTAGATAGGATAAATTAGTAGAGACATAATTAAATTATATAAAAAGAGTAGAATTAATAAGTACCTAAAATAACATAAAAGACTACAATTCTAAGAAGAATTGCTATTGGCTGTAGGAATATGAACTATACTACGACACTTTTTATTTTCTTGTATTATGGAGTAAGACAAATTCAGAAAATCGCTCTCGAATATTAGTAAGTGACTTAGTAAGCGAGCCTAGCGTTGGACCGAGGGCAGCCGAGCATAAACGATGTCAGCCGACCAATGCTCTGCTAAAATTCCTAAAATTTAGCAATCACTCAATTTGGTTAGATGCAAAGATCCTTATTACAATAAATTAGGATAATTCGAAAAGTTACATGTGAAAATCAAATTTTCCACAGAGAGGAAAAAATTATTTTTCAACCTCGATATTAGGATATTTGATAGTGTAAATATATAGCGCTTAGAACTTAAAAAATGCCATCACTGTGAAAAATTATAGAATAATTTAATGGAAATCAATTTGAGTGCTAGCATTTACTTCATAAGGGCGATATATTTCTGGATCACATTATCTAGTTTAGCCGAATCACATTTTTCTGTTTCAGCTTGTAATATAATATTCCTACATGTATATAATAATGTATAAACTATATATAATCGTGTGTACTGTATCATTGCAATTTAAATAAAGATAATAGTGCGAAAGTGTCAAAAATCCCATAATAAATAAGTCTGCATTTACGGCGTATGCTCGTGTAAACTGACACGTATCGTAACCTTCAAAGCGACGCGGCACATGTTGGGTTTATTTTTTTCTTCTGCTGATCTGACTGCACCAATTTTTACTAAGTCGCTTACTAAATCAGTGCGCCAGTCTCTCTCGACGTTACTATAGTCCTTTGCAAATATTGCAACCTTCTGTAGAAATAAATGTAACATTTTTAAATTTTATTCCAATGAATGTTGTAGTTCGGCATGTAGTTGCTAATTACTACTCGGAGTAGTAAACCTTACAAAAGTTCCGCTATGTCCCTCCATTGCAAACTGAAAATAGTAAAATCTAGTCTGATTTTTAGCAAATATTGCAGCAAAAGGTTTCTCCGTGTAGCGCAGGAATTACGATGTATATTGTAATTTGTGCGATATAGTTTTCTCAGTGCAGATGGGGCGATTCTCTAGTCAGGAGAATAGCGTCGCGGGGATGCCCACAGGGGAGTGTCCTGTCACCTCTTCTGTAGTGCTTTGTAGCGGACGAATTCCTTCGTAGGCTAAATCAGAAAAAGTATTATACCCAGAAAATAGCGGATGACTTTGTAATCCTGTTCAGGGGATTCATGTGGAAACAGTGCTCTCGGTAAGTCCGAAAAATACACGCCTTGTCATTTTCACGAGAAAGCACAAAGTGTCGAAAGTTGATGTCCCTGAATTTTATGGTGGGAAGCTGATGATCTGAGACTCCGTTAAATATCTGCTGTACGTGGTAATCCTACATAAAAAACTGAAATGGGTGAAGCATCTTGAAACCAAATGCAGGAGGTTTGTCATAACATTTTCGATGTGGAGAAGAGCTTTTGATTTGACGTGGGGTCTATGACCTAAAATGCTTGCATGGCTCTACTCCGCTGTCCTTAAACCAAGTCTCCTATACGCGGCCGAAGTATGGGGCCGCGGGTGAAACTTGCAACGATGCAGTGCAGGCTGCGATGATTACAAACGCTGGCGTTTAGGGATGATACAGGAGCGATGAGGACAATGCTCAGAGCGGCGATAGGATTCATGCTCTAATGGAAAGCCCCTACATGTTGCGATAACTCCTAGGACGGCTCATGTGATAGGCCATCTGGCAAAAGCAAATAGATGGACTTGGGGGGCAAGACATACTAGGCTCACAAGTGTCATCAGCATAATGTCAATTCCAGAAATGAGGCAAGATAAAATAATAAACCGCCTAAGCTTCATCAAGGTTTTCTGCGTCTATATCCCAACTTATCTTATGCCAGTAGTGCTTGGCATTAATTAGGCTCAGGCAGCAACCCCTTGGGTCCATTTAATATAATCTAAGGAAATTATAACGTTATCAGTGTTTGGCATACTAGGCTTCATCAAGAGGTTTGGGGCCAACTACTGATATCGAATAATCAAGGGTGTGGCAAATTAGGCTTTATAGCTATAGCGCGAAAGGGGCTCCATCGAGGCTCCCAGTCCCCATGGATTACATGAGCTCTGGACGAAATAATTTGGTCTTGTGTACATTGAAGAAATACGTTAAAAGGATAAAAATAAAATTGCAATTTTTAAGGAATTTTGTACTTTAACTTCAACTTTTGACAGGAGTAGAGCCATGCAAGCATTTTAGGTCATAGAACCCAAGTCAAACCAAAAGCTCTTCTTCACATCGTAAAAAAATAATGGTAGATGGTTGTGTTTTGCTTCCTTATGGAAGAAGCTTTGTAATGATAAAAATTTCGAAAAAATTGAAATTCATTTAATTAAACATTCCTCAGTTTAAAAATGTCTCATACAATGTTCTAAGCAATTATTTGTGTATTTGTGTGTGGATGTCACACTTTTTTGTGTACACGATGACTTGAAGACGGTCACAGATAAATTTTTATTTGCATGAATCAAATTTCATGCAAGAATACAAGAGATTCGTTGATTTAAGAGGAATCGATTGCTTTATAATATGAATACATCTTATTGAAGATTATTTTTCATAGTTAAACTTTTTTGATTCGCATAATTCAAAATTGATGTAAGGATGAAAATAGGATCCTGAAATTTCTTGGAAGTCATGGATATTTGTATAATTTCAAAAATCTGTTTTGAACAGAAAAACTTTTATCATTAACATGATTCAAAGTTCACACAAGATTAGAAAACACTCCATAATTAGAGATATTTTTATTGGCCTATTTGTATTTTGTCATTTTGAATTCCTCATATAACAGTTATATACAGATATTTCCATAATTCAAACAAAGAACACAGCAAAAAAGATTTTTATTTTTCTAACTTTACCTTGGACGAGGCTTAAAAATAATGATAATGAAAATTTGACGATTCTTTCCCAACTCTTCTCTTATGAATTGCTCTTCCGTCAACTAAAGCAACATTCCACGTATGATAAGTAGTCAGTATAAAAATACAACTTTCCAGATTCAAATGTAGTACTCTTGGTTCATCTTTGCTAAGAAGTAAAAAATAATCGAATTATTTGAACTACTTGTTTAATCATGAAGTGTGGAACCTTCTGCTTATTATTGATTTTTTGTGCCTTCCAAGTAAGTAACCCAAAAACTGTTCTTCTCTTATATTTTCTATAATTAAACCAATATATCTATTAAATGTATTAAGATGCAAAAGGTAAATTTTAAAATATAATATTTTCGTTTCATTGAATCATTATATATTATCTTCACAGACAGTCTTCGCAGAATTTGATTTGAAAAAATTTGTTATGGACAACGTGAATAAATGGTATGACACCGTGTCAAAATCACACTCTTCTGCTTGCGTTGCTTGGAGAAATTGCTACAGCTGTTATGATAAAGCCGAAAAATCTAAGAATTATCAGGTAGATACAAAAATATTATTTATAATATATTTCAAACACAATACATGCTATTTTCTAATCCAGTTTTATATTTATTAATTTAATGTTAAAACTAAACAGTTACGAAACAAGTTCCATAATAAATTTCAACATAAAAAAGTATGGATGTTTGTCAAAGCCTTTTGAGAATATTGTATTCCCGAACAAATTAAAAGACAATTTGCTAAAACTAATAGTTGAATCTATACCTAAAAAATAGATCTGTCAAATTCACACACATAATTAAGAAATGAGTTTCATTTGAGGAGCAATGACAAAGAATGTCACATTTGCGCGCATAATAGAACTCACAAAAATTTCAGATTTGATCATGTAAAATTTTATTATTAAATCTTTTAGATAAGATAATTAATTTTCAACCTAACTGATAAATCTTTGATAAAAGTATCGAAGGGTAAACAGTTAGAGACGTCCATACCGTTTTCATCTGGAATGAATAATATTGCACATTCTCCGTGTTAGAACAAAAAAAAACGCAACAAAATTTTATATTTTTTTACTGCGCAGAATAATCTAACAAAAATGGTTTGCACGACCATGACTCTTTACGTTCAGAGTACCTTAATTAGAGCCGAAGGTCAGAAGCAAAACCAAGTTCAAATTCAGGTTAGACTAAAAACGACGATTTAAAAAAAAGAGCATTTGTAACTAAAAAATTAAATTTTATAGCAAAAATGGAATAGAGAAAATATTAATTTTCAACAAGACAAAACCAATTTTCAGTGAAATTGGCTAAATTTGTAACAAAAGAAATGAACTTTTAACTGAAATTATGCATCTTTAATCGAAAAAATCAATTTGTAATCAAATCATTGAATTTTCGACCCAGAAGATTAATTTTCTACAAAAAAAAAAAACAATTTTCAACAAAATACACCAAATTCTCGCTCTCAGTCTGAACCGTTTTCAATTTTAATGCATAATATTGCGCATTATACTCGACTGATTACTCGCGCGCCGCGGCCCTTCCGAGGCGGGAGTCGCTACCGTCTCTCGCCCTGCGCGCTAAGAAACTACGTGGGCCATACGCCCTACGAAGGCTGATAACGGGCGGACAGAATCTGAGAATTTGGTGTAGATAAATTTTCAACTAAAAAAGAGTAATTTCAAAGAAAAAAAACTAGAATAGTTTAATTTTAAGTTAAAGGAATATTTCATTAATCAGATAAAATAAAATTTTTAACGAAATAGCTAAATTTTCAGCCAAAAAGATTGAATATCTATCCAAAAAAATATCGACGAAAAATGGAATAATTAAATTTGTAATCAAACAAAATCAATTTTCAATGAAAAAATAATAATTTTCTATGCTAGAAATGAAATTTCAAACAAAAAGTTAAATTTTCAACCAGAAAGATTACTTTTCTACCGAAAGGGACCTATATTTAATAAAATAAATGAATGTTTATTTTAAAAAGATCCATTTTCAAGCTAAATAGAGTAGTTTAATTTTCAGTTCGAGAAATAATTCAACCAAAGAAATTAATTTCAAACCAAAAAGATTAATTTTTTAGAAAAGAAGAATAATTTTGAACAAAATACAAAGTTTCAACAAAATACAAAATTCTTTAAAGAGATTGTTGAATTTTCAACTGAAGAAGATTGCTACTTAACCAAACAAGAACAAGTTAAATTTGCAGTTACAAAATCAATTTCCCATCTTAAAAAAAACTAATTTTCAAGCCAAAGAAATTATTTTTGAACCAAAAAGATTAACTTTGAACAAAATACATGAATTTTCAAATAAAAATGCGAATTAGTCGCCAAGAATATTAGTTTTCTACTACAAAAGACAATGTTTCATCCAAATACATATATTTTTAATCAGATAGTTGAATTTTCAGTTCAAATAATAATTTTTTTTAAATGTTAACAAATTAATTAAAGGAAAAAAAAATTTTTTGGCTAAACTGATGAATCAGCAACAACAACAAAATTAACGAAGTAGTTCCGATTTCAACTAAGTAGTTGAGTTTTGAACCAAGAGACTTTTCAGTCGTTACTCACAATTAGCACAAATTTTGAAAATTTAATCCAAAAGTTGTATTAGAAGAAAAATCCTGGGATTTTTATTTTGAAAAATATTTTTAAATAACCTCTAATGTGTAAAGTTATTTGTCATATTACAGGATCCAAATGTAAAGAGAGACTCAAATTTTTAATAGAACTAGCAAAAATTAACATAAGTGTCACATTTTTCTTTCTCTTGAACTTTAAAAATAAAATTTTCATATAAAAACGAAATAATTTTATACATTTATATGGTAAGTATGCCCACAAAATGAGGTAAATGGAGCCTTATAGAAAATTTGAATCAACACAGAAAAAACAGAAGTTAAATTTTGTTTCATGTAAAATTTCCCGCTGTTAAAGTTTACATGCTATTTGGCGAAAGTTTACCCTACGATGGAATAAAATCTGTCGTCTGCTACGGCCTCCTTAACAGAAATGGGAAACGGGCAATGTATGAGTTAATTCGAGTTATAAATCAGGACACCAGATTTTAAACGACACAGAAAAAAACAAAAGTTAAAGTGTGTTGCAGGTAAGACTTGAAACGGTTAAAAATTAAAAATATTTCGGCAAAAGTTTCACCGGGTTTAGAAGAATAATTCTGATCTCGTCTACTGCGTGAAGCGGAAGTGAGCAAATTTCGGTAAAACGTGTAGAATCAGTAACAGAAAACACGAAAAAAATGTGTACTTACTGATATATTTCCTCCGAAATAAATTAGACTATTGTAGAGGAATTAAAACTTACTTAATACCATTTAGCAAAAAGCGCAAAAAGCAACTGACAGATGGGAATCCCCTGTTCTCTCCAATTTAATGAAGTTAAACGACGATAGATAGCGCTGGCGTTACAATCCTCGCTACATCTCGAATAAAATCGGGGCGATTATAAGGCGAAAGATTATCGAGGCAAGGTTAAAAACCGAAAATTATCTTTGATTCATTTAAAGTTTATCCGGCAAGGTTAGTTTTTGTTGCGGTGAATCTTTTACCTGAAATCGATGTAAACTTTATCTTTCGTTTTTTCTATGAAATTACAATAGTCGAATTTAATTCTACCTTGATGAATATAGTTCATCTGGAAATACCTTGAAAATTTATTTTTCATGTTTGTTAAATGTGAAACTAAATATTTAAAGTACGGTGTCGGATAATTACATATAGGGCGAGACATGTTTTGTTAATGAGAAAAATAATCTGCTTATTATAAAGAATTGTGAATAATTTTAAAAAAAATGAAAATAGTGAGCGCGTGGCGCGCATAATGTTCTAGTTTTTTAAATTTTGAGTTTATGAAACTCAATCTTATTTATTTAGAAAATACTGCTATATTATCATGTAAAACATATTTATTGTTTGAGTTTTTTAAATCCATATTTGATCAATTTAGAAAGAGACTTTTTACACTTTAATTTGGGAGTTCAAAATTGTCAACTTTTTATCAATGACGAACAAACACCCAATATTTAAAAGATCAGTAATTGGTAAATTTATACAGGAGTTTTGAACATAATCATAAAAAATTATCCTATTTTTTGTTTACAGGCTGGTCAAAACTGCTGTGACAAAGTTATTGCCGAATTCACAAAAGATACAGTATCTATTAATGATAATTATAAGGAATGTGTTAAAAAATGTGTGCGAATTGGAAAGGACTGCATGCTGACGATGAATACACTGAAGAAAACTGATTGGAAGGCATGAAAAATTCTTTGATTCAAAGAAATGGTCGAGTAGAATGTGGCCGAAGAAATATTTCTTCAGTTTACAGAAATGTCTTGTTTGGATCTAAAGAACGCAATTCTTAAGATATAGAAATATGTATTTAACGAAAGTAACAAGACTATAATAAATGTGCATTATAAATATATTTCGATTTAATATTCATTCAGTTTGGCAAATTTATTATGAATAATGTTTTGTAGTTTTTAGGGATTCAATTAATATGATTAATTTAGAAAACATTGAAAAATTATATCCCAAGATATTCGTAAATTTATTAGCACACAATGCTTGCACAATGTTGTAGTTTCCAAATTCTGGAATTGGTATGCTACTTTACATGGCTTGGAATTTTATAATACAAGTCTAGTAGCTGGATATCTCGACGCCTGTTAAAGAGGAAAATTAGAACAACAAATGGTACGTTCGCGCACCAAATAGTGTAGCACATATTCTATGATAACTTTTTAAGAATTTAAATTGTGCCAATTGCTAAAATAATTACCATTAGTGAGTCGATGATCCGGGTGAATCTAGTCGCGCACTAGGTAGCTTAGCACGTATTCTACGAGAATTTTTAAAAAATTTAGATTGTTTTAACAGCTAAAATTACTAAAAATTGGCGAGTCGGCGATCCGGGTGCTCCAGGTCGAACACAAGGTAGTTTAAAACGTTTTTTACAAGAACTTTAAAAAAATTTTAATTTTGTGAATATTGTAAACAATTCCAAATGATGTGTCGG
Organism: Belonocnema kinseyi; assembly: GCF_010883055.1. Taxonomy (NCBI): domain Eukaryota; kingdom Metazoa; phylum Arthropoda; class Insecta; order Hymenoptera; family Cynipidae; genus Belonocnema; species Belonocnema kinseyi. The sequence continues at coordinate 59,126,777 of NC_046662.1, read as the reverse complement.
CAACCCGGGTAAACCAGGTCGTTCCTCAGGTAGCTTAGCACGTATTCTACGAGAACTTTTTCAAAATTTAGATTATTGCAAAAGCCAAAATTACTAAAAATTAGAGTCGTCCTGAGGCGCGACCTGGTGCACCCGGGTCGCCGACTGACCATTTGGAACTGTTCTCATTATTCACAAAATATAAATTTTGAAAATGTTCTCGAGGAATACGTATTAAACTACGTGGTGCGCGACCTAGTGCACCCGGATCGTCGACTCACAATTTTTAGTTATTTTGGCTGTTTAAAAAATCTAAATTTTGAAAAAGTTCTCGTAGAATACGTGCTAAGATACCTGGGCGCGACCTGGCGCACCCGGGTCGTCGACTAACCATTTGGAACTGTTTTCATTATTCACAAAATTTAAATTTTTTAAAAGTTCTCGTGGAATACGTATTAAACTACCTGGTGCTCGACCCGGTGCACTCGGATCGTTGACTCACAATTTTAAGTAATTTTTGCCGTTGGTAATTTCCTTGTGCACAATTTTCGTCTTACAAACGCTCTAATACATGTATTGGAATGCTGGACGATGACTTCACGATTTACAACACTTACAATACATGTATTGCAATTTCGTCATTCAAATACCATGGTTGCAATATTTTACCTTACACTTTTATTGTAGAATCCTGGTAGATGTGTGGTAGAAATCCAAACATTTTTAACAGTGCACCATTGATTAATTAAATAATACTAAAAACATAATTAACAATTTCTTGAATTTGTCTCTGAACTCCATGAATTTGAATGTATAATTCAAACAAATTTTGATTTTATCTTCTTATACTTCAAATAAAAGCATATTTAGGTCAAATTATTGTGGGTACTATATTCAATTGAATTTAAATGCTTCAAATAATTTATAAAACAGGGTTAAATGATCCCGAAAAAGGGAACTGAAAGCAAAGTCTTGTTAATAAAACTAAAAAAACATCAAAATCCTTTATTCTGAATATCAGAAGATAATCGGATGTCTTTTTAAACAATCACAGTCGACAATCACAAAGAAAAATTCAACTAAAGTAATGAATTTTCAACTAAAATTATGAAAGTGCAACTGGAAAAGAAATACATCTTTATCAAAAGAGTTTAAATTCCAACCAAGTAATTTTATCTTCAACCAAAAAGATGAATTTTCAAACAAGAAAATTAATTTCCAAACAAAAAGATTAATTCTCTATCAAAAATACGATTTTTCAACAAGATACATGGAATTTTTACTGAAAAAGACCAATCTTCAACCAAATAGTTGAATTTTGAGCTAAAAAGATCAATTTTTAACCAGAAATGGAAAAGTTTAATTTTCAGGTAAAAAATATACTTTTTAACAAACAAAAAAACTGATTAAAAAAAAGTTTAATTCTCAAATAAAGTGATGAATTCACAACCAAAATGATGAATCTTTAAATACAATAGTTTAATTTTAAACAAAGACAAATTTTAAACAGAAAAATATAATATTTTGGGCAAAATTTGAATATTTAAATTTTTAGTTAAAAACGTCAATGTTTAATGAAATAGATAAATTTCAACTAAAATGATCAATGAATAACTGGAATTGTTGAGCTTTGAACAAAAAAAAAATTAATTTTCAATTAAAATGATGAATCTTTTAACTCAAATAGTTTCAACTGTAATAGTTGAATTTTAACTAAAAAGATTAATCATTTAAGTGCAATAGTTAATTTTCAATTAATAAAAGACTAACATTATAAAATAGTTTACTGGAATAGTCAAATTTTTAATTTAAAAAAATGCTTCAAAGCAATATTTAACATTTGAAAAAAATTGAAGAATCTTTAACTGGAATAGTTGAATTGTAAACCAAAAAGAGGAATTTCCAATCAAAAAGATGAATTTTTTACCAAGAATAAGTAGGTTTATAAAGACGAATTTTCAATAAAAATAGTGAATTATCAACGAAAAATTGAATATTAATATTTGTAGTTAACAAAATTTCAATCAAATAATTGAATTTTCAATAAAAAAAATACTAGTTTTAACCAAATAATTAAACTTTGAACTAAAAAAGTTCAGTTTTTAACCTTAAGGGAATAGCTAAATTTTCAGTTAAAAAAATTGCAAACAAACTGTTTCATTTTCAATCGAAAAGCATGAATTTTCAACTCGAAACGAATCATTTCCAACAAAAAAATAGAATAGTTAAATTTACACTTAAAAAACTTAATTTAAACAAAAAACAATGAATTTTCAAACAAATAATTGAATTTTGAACTAAAAAGGATCAATTTTTTACAAAAAAATGTTAATTTTTAGAGTTTAACTTTCAACCAAGGAATTAAAATTTCACTCCAAAAAGATGATTTCTGCAGAAAAATTGTAGCAATTGATATTCAAACAAATTTTTTTAAAACTTATAATTGCAACAAAAAAAGAGCAGATAAACTATTGAACTTTCATCAAAAAATAGAATAGTTAAATTTTCATTTAAAAAAATTAATTTCAAACAAAAAGAAACGAATTCTAAACATATTAGGTACTTAATGAGTAATATAAAACTAATTTTACAAATGAATCATTATTGTTATTAAGTTTATTATTGTAAGTAAAAAAATCACAAAAATTAATTTTTGTGTGAAAATCTTCAACCAAATAATTGAATTTCCAACTAAAAAAGATCAATTTCCAACTACGAATGGAATAGTTAAAATTTAAGTTAAAAAAATACTTCCCAAATAAAAAAAGTTTTTAGTAGTAACATTTTCAAACTTCCGATGAATTTTCAACCAAATTTTGAATTTTAAACCAAATCGATGAACTTACAACAACAAAAAGTTAATTTTTAAAGAGTTTGGCAACCAAGTAATTAAATCATATTGCAAAAAATATAAATTATAAAGAAAAAATGTAACAGTCGATATTTAATTAAACAGAATTGAAAAAAATTAATTAAAGGATTTTAGTCGAGAAAAAATTGCAAAAAAAACTGTTTAATTTTCAACCAAAAACAGAGGCGCCAACCCCGGGGAGCAGGTTGGGCGAATATTACGCACAATGAGAGTACCATTTTGTAAGTATATTTGAATTTTTTAAAGTGTAAAAAAGAATGCTTCTAATATATCCCTTTGTTGTATGCTAGCATATATAAAACGGGTACAAAAAATTCCATTTAGAGAAAAAGTAGATCAGAGTTGAATAACTAATCATTTTTTTCAAATTGGCAATTATAAGTGATGCAAGAACGTATCCTGATTAATTTGGTCGATCACAAAAAATATATCATAGAAAAAGATTGATTAATAAATTTTGCCTGAACAGTTTTTTATCAATCCAATACAAATTTGTCTAATTTATCATCAGGCCAGCCGTGTGCTCAAATCCATACATAATTTTTCAACCTATAACATTAATTTTAATTATTTTTAGATTTTCTGATCACTTTCGAGTCCTTTAAACATTTCTCTTATTTCGGTCTCAATATTTTACAAAATTTTTGAATAACTGATAAAAATATGTCATTCAAGTCCTAACAGTTTAAGTGTTTAATATTTATGCGAAATAGTATATCAGAGTTTTCATTTTTTCATTTTTTTTTTTCATTCCTCATCACTTTTTTTTTCTCAGGCAGAGGGCGAGGGGGTGGAGGGCTGTCTGAAGTAGATACGCCCGACCTGTTTCAAATAGAATTGGCGCCACTGACCAAAAAGCATGATTTTTCAACTAAAAACGAATAGTTTCCAACAAAAAAAAAGAATAGTTAAATTTCCCGTTAAAAAATGTCAAATAATTGAATTTGGAGCTAAAAAAGATCAATTTCAACCAAACAAAGTTAATTTTTAGAGTTTAACTTTCAACTAAACAATTAAAATTTATCTCCAAAAGGATCAATTCTGCAGAAAAAATGTAGCAGTTGATATTTAAACAAATTTTGTTAAAACTTTTAATCGAGAAAAAAACAGTAGATAAACTGTTGGACTTTCATAAAAAATAGAATAGTTAAATTGTCAATAAAAAAATTAATTTCAAACAGAAAGATACGAATTCTAAACAAATTAGATATTTAATGAGTAATATAAAACTAATTTTACAAATGAATCATTATTGTTATTAAAATTTATATTGTAATTAAAAAAAATCACAAAAAAATTAATTTTTTGTGAAAATAGATAAAAAGCCGCTAAACATTTTCCGATTTATTTCTCCTTCCACGTGGCGCATTTTTACCTTAAAAGTAACACAGAAAAAATCAAAAATACAATTCATTTTTTTTGACACCATATTAATTGTATAAAAATCGTCCTAGTCATTAACCCTCAAAGTGCATACATGGTAAAAATCACGGTACAGTGCAACGTGGGTGTTACACACCCCACCGTATTTAATCGTGTATTGTTTAACGCCTATTGAATATTTTGTCACAATAAAATTACCCGATATAGTTTAAGGTATCTTTTATTAGTTAGAGTCGATGTTATATCCATTTATTTATTTTAAATTTGTTTAAAAAATTATTGATAAAAAGGGTTTTTTTACTTAAAAATCATAACTCACGAAATTTTAATTATTTTAGCCTGAAAATGTATGACTATACTTTTGAAATAGTGTACTTTCATAAAAAAATATTACAGCATGGATGCTTTCAAAAAAGATATTTATTTGCACAGTTGAAAAGTCAATTTTCTGATAAAATGATGAATCAAATTTTTTGCTTTTAAAACGATTTATTATTATAAAAATTGAGGAACTTTGACATTTAATACTATAAAAATATAAGAAATTGAAAAAGAGACATATATAACTGTATTTTAACAATTATATTTTATTCAACACATCCACAGTCTGCTCTCGCATGACGCGCTGCTGTAAGTTATAAGCCATCTACAAAGAAAAAAAGTATGAAATAATCGAAAAAATCATTATTAATTCACTTCATATGATATACTTACGTCAGAAAGTAAACAAAAATCAATAAAATTTCAACAAAAATTTGTTCCAAAATTACTTTTTTAATCACATAGTGCACACTGGGTGTTACACACCCCGCGATTTTTTACCTCCACTTTCAGCAACTGCTACTACTAGAGTAGTAGACTGACGCTTGACGCAGTATTAGAGTTCTGAGCCGGTTATATTACTTTGAGAACGGCAACGAGAATGATAATATTACCGAAAAATAAATTCTCTGAGAATTTATGAGAATCTCAGAATTTATTTTAATTAATACAAAATTGCATTTTTTCGTGAACTTTCCGGTTGAAAATTCAACTCTTTTTTTTAAAGTTTGTCTTTTTTTATTTAAAGTTTACCTGCTTTAGCAGAAATTAAATTTTTTTTTTGTTGATAAAAATGCAACTGTTTGGTATATAATTTAACTATTATACTATTTTCTTGAAAACTTAATTATTTCGTAGAAAAATTACTTTTTGTTTGAAAATGTAACTATTTTGTTAAAAATTCATCCTTTTTGGTTAAAAAAATTCGTCTTTTTGGATTAAAAATTCAATTTTTTTCGTATAAACTTATTTTTTGTTACAAAAATACAATTTTTGATGTTACTGGGTTAACTGAAATATTTTTTCGATGAAAACTCAACATTTTTTGTAATAAAAAATTTTTCTGCTGTAACCCTCAAAGTGCATACATGGTAAAAATCATGGTAAAGTGCATTGTGGGTCTTCAACACCCCAGCGTATTTATTCATGTATCGTTTAACCCCTATTGAATACTTTGTCACAATAAAATTATCCGATATAGTTTAAGGTATCTTTTAGAAGGTAGAGTTGAATTTATAGCCATTTATTTATTTAAGCTTGTTAAAAAAATTATTCAAAAAAAAGGGAAAAATGTTTTTTTTTCACATAAAAATTCATAACACACGTAATGAGAAAAAAAATTATTTCAATTCATATGATATACTTACGTTAGAAAGTAAACAAAAATCAATAAAATTTTTTTAAAAATTGCTTAACTGCTAAACGACTTTACTTATAGTTAGTTTCTCCATCTAAAGCTAGATGTTGACACTCACTTAATTTTTTCGTATTAAGTATGGTTTATAAGAGTTTGAAAATTGCTTGGGGTGTTAAACACCCACAATGCAAATTAAGGGTTAAGATAAATTTCATATTTTTTGATAAAAATGCAACTATTTGCTAGAGAATTCAACAATTTTGTTAAAGTCATGCTTTTTGGTTAAAAATTCGTCTTTTTGGATTGAAAATTCAATTTCTTTGATAGAAAATTATTTCTTGTTAAAAAATTCATAGTTTGATCGTGAAAACTCGCGTAAAATCTTTTTCCATAGAAAATTAAACTATTTTTTTTTTAATTTATTTTTTTGATTTAAAACTTCATCTATTATAGAAGAAATTTTATTTTTTGTATGAAAATGCAACTTTTTGGTTAAAAATCGTTCTTCTTTGCTAGAGAATTCAACAATTTTGTTTAAAACATTTGGTCGAATCGCTTTATTAAGAAATCACTTTTTTAATCAAACGTTTATATTTTAAGTTGAAAAGTTATCTCGTTGGTTAAAAGTTTAATTATCTTTTTTTTTTGTTATTGAAGGCTTATTTCTGGTTAAAAATTTAATTTTTTAGTGGGAAATACTTCTTTTTTTTTGTTCAGAATTCATTTTTTAACAGAAAATGGAACTTTTCCATTTTTTAAGATTGATATTGTTGAGTTAAAAATTCGCGTTTTTTGTAAAAAATAATTTTTTAGTTTGAAATTTCCTTTTTTTGTGTAAAAATGCATCAGTTTTGTGTAAAATTAATTTTTTGTTGAGCAGTCATATCTTTTGTTTAAAAATTGACATTTTATAAAGAAAATTATGTCTTCTGGTTTGAAGGTTCAATAATTTAGATCAACTCTTATTTATTTTTTAGTAAAAAAATCTTTATTTGATGGAAATTCGTCTTTTTGGTTTCAAAATTCTTTTCTTTTGTTATATAAATTTCCTTATTTTGTATTAAAATATAAACTCTCAAAATTTTTCGTTGATAGTTCGTCTTTTTAGGTTGAATATTGAACTATTATGTTAAAACTTCAATTATTTTGTTGAAAATTCCAGTATTTTGTTAAAGAGTTATCTTTTAAAGTAGAAAAAACTTTTTTATATTTGAAATAAATTAATACATTCGAAAATTTTTAATTTGTATATGAAACACTGTAAATCCTGAATATGTCTGGGCTAGAAAGTAATTTATATTCAACCGCTGATATAACCTAAACAATAAAAATATTGTAAAAAATCGTAAATTCTGTCATTCTCGGGAATATAAGAACTCTACGCAGTATGCTAAACCAAAATCTTTGGCTAAACTTCACTTACAGTTAGTGTCTCGAACTAAAGCTAGATGGCGGCACTCAATTTTTCGAATTACGTATGGTTAAAGAGTTTGAAAATTGCTTGGGGTGACAAACACCCACAATGCACTTTAAGGGTTAAACTACAGAGTGGGCAAAGAAATAAACAGGATTTATTCTGAAATACATTTATTAAAATATAAGATATTTACACTCGATATAAAAGGAAAAAACTTGGGATACCATAAAACAATTATGGTAATTTACAATTCTTAAAAAGGCAAGGAGCTACCATTGAACATTTTAATCCTCAACTGAACTTGACGATAATAATAGAGGTCTCGTTCATTAAGCTTTCTTTACATTTATCACACTTTTCATAAATAGTAAACTTTCGTTTCGCTTAAATATGTTACTCTACAAACTCGAATTTTCAATATTATCTACGAAAAACTTTCATACCCGCGACACCTTCCATCTTTATTACTTAGTATCACACAAAGGTCCTTTTTACACATTCGACACGTTTTATTACTAAACAAACAAAAAAACTGCATATTCTGTAGAAATGTCACAAGTTGCTCACATTTAAAAAAAAAATATTTTCCCAGATGTACAATCCACTCGGATTAATACAGAAAGAAGTCACCTTATCAATATTATTATTAATATTAATATTATTTCTTCTTTTTCTACAGAAACTAGATCTGTAAATGCGTTTGAAATGCTTGAAATAATTTACAAGGACAGAGTAAAATGATCCCGAAAAACGAAAACTGAAAGCAGAGGCTTGTTAATAAAACTAAAATCAGCATCAAAATCTCTTGCTCTGAATATCAGACGAGAGAATCGGATGTCTTTTTTAAAAAATCACAGTCAACGATTTAGAGATGAATGTAATTAATATTATCGCAGGATTCGATGACTCTTCTAAAAGTGAGCGCCTTCACAGCTTCCTCTTCCTGAGTCTTAGCCAATTCCATCAGCGCCAGGGCGCCCAGCCATTTCTGATTGTCTTCAGGCGCAGGCAAATTCAAAACCTCCTTTTGATGAATCACCACAACTTTCGCCTCATTATTATTCAACCTCGTGCTCGGCGACTGTGGACTATTGTTGACTTTGTTGCAAACTGAACCAGCCAGCATCAAAACAGTCGGTCGGGTCTCGTTTTCGGTTAGAGATGCGCTCACCGGAGATGATTTATCGCCGACCAAATCAATCGTGGACGGCGGCGGCGGCGAAGACTCGCATCGGGAATTTAAAATTCCACTCGGCAGGTTCATATTCCAGGTGGAGCTTGGGACTTTATTCGTTACCTGTTCAGCAACTGGAGTGACAACAGCACCCGCCTTATTGGAATTGGGATTGCCAACAGATTCGCTGCCAGGCTCCCAGAATTCTCGCTCCAAGTTGCGAGCGGACGAGGTACTACTATTTCTTCCTTCGGAAACTTCCACGTAGCTCAACGAGACGTTTGAGGCAATTCCTAGGTCCCAGCAGAGCTGATTTTCCACGTAGGATTCCACCGGTTTTTCTACAGCTTCTGAAAAATTGTTGCGAGTTGAAATTACTGCTTCAGTGTCAGGGAGGCCGTTTTAATCAAAGAAAATAATTCCCGGTCATTTCACAGTTTTTTCCCGGTTCGCAAACATTTTTCACGCTCAATTAAATTTAAAAAATCAAACTCTATTCTAAACATTTTTCCATTTAAGGCAATAAACAATAAACAACAAATTTAATTTACACGTATGAAATGGAAGGTACTAAAACTTTTCAATTGAATTTTTTAAAATGAAATGCAGATAAACTGCTAAATTTAGAACTTTTATAAATTATAGAGTTCAAAGATTCAGATTAAATTCCAAAAATAGAAATCCACATTAACATCTTCAATACTCTAAATTAAATAATCAAGGAATGAACTTTAAAAAATTTCAAAAGTATATTTTTTTAAGTAATTTTAAGCTAGACAAATTAAAGAATGTAAAATAGATTTTTTTAACTTAACAGTTTTTAAATTAGAAGTTGAATTGTTTTCATTTTAAATAGTTTAAGCATCCTTCAAAAACTTAAAAATTTTATTTAAAAATATTGAGATATCTAGAAGTGTTTTTATATTTTTCCAGGTTTAAAATCATTTTTGAAATTGTTTCCAAACGTTTAAATATATTTTTTAATCAATTGAATTTTTCCTACAACTTTTAAAAAATACTGCAAATTTTAAAAAAATCCTTAAATTTTGAATTTATATATAACAATAGGAACCATTATTATTTGTAGAAAAAATTATAGTAATCTTAAGAGATATTTAGAAGTTAAAACAATTTTTTAAATTAAATTGAGAACTTGAAATAATTTTAAATCATTTAAACCAGGGGTCTCTAAAGAGCGATCCTGGTGTCTACTTGCGATCCCAGGCTAGTAGGTCGGAGCTACTCGGCTCTGACCCAGAACTGTCAAAATCCTTTACCTGATTTGAGCCCTTTAGAACCCTTAAACTCGAGACCCTCCATTACATTGGAAACTTCAGGTTAAAATTGGAATCTTCACGGTAAAATTCACGGTAAAATTGAGAATTACGAAATAAAATAATCAATGTTTAGTCTTTTTTATATAATAATATTAAATGAAATAATAAACGCAATTTTTATGTTTTATACTCACAATTCAAATTAACTGAAAATCGATTTGTTTATGAATAATTAAAAATTTTATTTTTAAATTAAGATTCAAGTTTATCAAAAATATATCTTAATTTTATAATTATTATAATTACATAAAAAATTATATCCCAATAAAATAAAGTAATTTAAATTAATAGTCCTGATATTAAAAACAATCCATTTTTAAATCCATAATAACCAATTTTTAAATATTAAGAGTTTATAAAAATTGTTAAATGGACCTAGATAATTTATAATATTATCAATTCTAGCAGATAAAAAAAAAATAAAAAAATTACAATTAAAACTCCTCGGAAAAGATACTTGACACAGGTTATGTATAACTTAAAATCTTCAAAACTAAGAAATTTGAAATACTATTAATTTGAATGATTAAAAATATGTAATAATTTCCAGCAGTTACTGGATTCCTAACTAAAGGCCTCGGACTCACCACACTATTAAACTATTTTAAAACTTTTTTGAAACAATGACACTATTTTTCTATTATTTCGAAAAAAATTACACGCAATACACTATTTTCAAATAAAAAGTCCAACTTTCATCTAAACAAATTAATTTTCAACAAAATGCGCATAAAGTTTTATCCAAATAGATGAATTTTCAACTAAGATAAATTTCTATCAAAAAGGATGAGTTTTAAACAAATTACAGACGTTTTCTACTAAGTAATTTTAACAATTGATGTGATTTTAGTACAAATTTTACTCAATTATTTTTTCATTAAATTTTTTCTAAATAAATTTAGTCGTAATAACAATTTAACATTCTACAATTTCAGCAGCTTTGACTCTAAAACATTCAATTTAGTTTACACTTAACAATTTTAAAACTTGGATCACTTTGAACTGAAAATTATTTTGATTTACAAGTTAAAATTTTCAAATAATTTAATTTTCGACGCAATAATATTAGTTTTGAATCTTTAATGAAACAATTTTTATAATTCTAATTTACAAATATTTCTATTTTTAAAGTTTTTAAATTTTTTTATTTTCGAAATTTTTATCTGAAATAATTTTATTTAGAGATTCTTCAATTAAAAAACAAAAAATTAAATTTTGAGTTGAAAATTATTTTTATTTAAAAGTTAAATTTTTTTAATAATTCCATTTTGAACGGTTAAATTAGCTTTGAATTTGCAATGATAAAATTTAATACAAGATTTGCATTATCAATGTTGAAAAAATTCATTTAGAAACAACTAATTTTTTTTACAAGTTCCGTTCAGTTATACCAGAAAAAAAGCTCCTCCAGGTTCAACTTTCAAAACCGAGCCTTTCCAACTGAGATTTTTTTTTGTGTGGGGTCATTAATTTTATCTCAGTTTACCGCCGCAAAAAAAAAATTGGTAGATCTTCAAAAAGGTCGAGCGATCCTGGGTCACGCTGCACCTGTGGATTGTGGTGACCCTTGATTTAAACGAAGCCTGTGACCCGAAAAAATTGAGCTATTCGTACGGAAATTTTCGCGCAAATGCCTAAAGTCGAATTAAAAACAAGATGCAGATTTTTGCAGATTTCAATCAAAAATTTTAGAAATTTTTTTAAAATTGTGAAAGGCTTAAAAAGAATAAAAATACTTTCTTAAGATTCCTAGAAAAATTGAAACTGATTTTTCATTGTGAAAAATTATAGCAACACAAAATTTAAAAAAATTTTAAGAGATTTCCAAAAGTTGTAGGAAAAATTCGGTTAATTTTATAATGTATTTAGGAGTTCTAAACAAAAATGTTAACACACTTCAATCTCTTGAAATTACTCATATTTTGTTTACAAATAATAAGTGTTTAATTGTTATTAAACATTTTTTTTAACAGAACAAGTAAAATTGTAACGTTAAAAGATGAAAAGTTCTTCGAAATTCTACAGATTCAAAGTTTTCTATGTAAAACAATTAAATTTTAAATTGTTTACTTTTACATATATTTGTGTTCAATCTACTCGTCGTCTTAAATGAACAGTGACATTTTTATTGTCTAAGAAAACTAATAAAAATAATACAGCAATAAATTTATTTATTCAATTTAATTAAAAAAATGATATAAATGAAGAACTAAAACTTTCAATTAAAAATATTTTATTGATGAATCATTAAAATTGTTATTTAAAAATAAAATTATCGGACTAAATGATATTATATTAATTTCAATTCATATTAAGACTTTCGAAATCAAACATGCTTTAGTGCTGAAGAAATGCGTCGAGACAATAATTACAGACTTTAAAGCCCAAAATGCTCGAAAAAAAGGGCAAATGGGGTCATTTTTCAGGAAAATAGGGAAATCAATTTTTTTTTTAAATCAAACTATTGCAGAAACTATATTGAATTCAATATGAAATTAATTTTCAAGAAAACATTATAAAAAACAGAGACATGAATTTTTAATTGAAATGATGAATTTTTAACAGAATAATTGAATTTTGAACTAAAAAATATCAGTGTTCAACAAAAAATGGAATAGTTAAATTTTCAGTTAGAACAATTAATTTTCCAGATTGAAAAAAAAAGGTAAACAAAGTGATACATTTTTAAGAAGAGTTTAACTTCCAGCCAATTTGTTTACTTTTTTTTAGCTTTAATTAAAATACTTGAATTTTTAACCAAAAAGATTAATTTTTCAAACAAGGAGAACAATGTGCAAACAAGAACATTAATTTTCTAACAAAACAGACGATTTTTCAAGAAAATACATGAATTTTCAACAAAATAGTTGCATTTTCAACTAAAAAAGACAAATTTCCAGATAAATAGTTTGATTTTTAATTAAAAAATATCAGTTTGCAAACAGATATGGAGTAGATACATTTTCATTTAAAAAATTAATTTTTAACGAACCTGATGAATTTTTAACTGGAATACTTGAATTTTAAACCAAAAAGATGAATTTTCAACCATGGAAATTAATCTCTACCAAAACAGACGCATTTTCAATTTAAAAAAATAATGTAAAAAATTGAATAGCTACATTTTTTGTTTAAAAAAGTAATTTTCAACTGAATAGAATGTTTTTAACTAAAGTGATGGATTATTCAACTGGAATAATTAAATTTTTAGTTAAAAAAACAATCAATTGCCAACCAAACAGTCAAAGTTTCAACTGTAACAATAATTAAATTATCAGCATAAAATTAATTTTGATCCTAGAACACAAATTTCGAACAAAATAGCTCAATTTTCAACCAAAAAGATGCATTTTCAATTAAAATCATGAATCTTGAACACAAGAAATTTATTTAACAAAATAGTTGAATTTTTAACCAAGTAATACAATTTTTATTTAAAAAAAAAAACAGTTCAATTAGTTGAATTGTCAATTTTAAAATATTTTTTCGTCACGAGAGAAAATATTGGAAACTCGTTAAATTTCAGCAAAATACATGCAGTTTCAACAAGATACTTACGTTTTCAACTAAAGACTATCAATTTTTAACAAAAAATACTACTTTTGCAAATCAAGAATTATTCTCATGAATTTTATAATGCAATTTAAACAAAACATTCCTCGACTTTAAACAAAATTCCCAGACATTTCCAGGTTTTTCAGGTATATAAAAATTCCTTGACAATTCCAGGTTTTCCATGTACATGGTTTTCCTGTTTTTAAATAGAATCATTAAAATTTTAACGCTCTTGCTCTTTTTTTAGTGTTTAATATTTCTTTTCAAATTACTGATTTTAAATTAACAGTAACATACTTATAAATATTAAGAAATTGATTTGTTTCTTCATAACAAAATTTAAAATTGTTTAACTTTAGATTGAACGAATATTTGAAATTTAATAAATTTGATTATAATAATTAATTAATAATAAAAATTAATAAATGAAAATAAGCAAATCAATAACTAATCAATAATAATGATGAGTATATTATTTTGAAGTTATTTTAAAATTGAAAATAGTTTATAAAATTTCAATTGTACGTCAAAATGAGGAATTTCTTAAATTTTGAACTGACTCCGAATCGTCTTGTAAAATCAATTTTATTATTTTTCACTTGTTAATCCTTAATGTACAGTTCAATTTTTAAAATCATTATAATTTATATTTACAGTTGATTATTGATACTGAAACAGACAGGGTGGCCGTTTTAATTGACGAAAAAAATTCCCGGTTCGTAAATATTTTTCACAGTCAATAAAACTTAAAAAATTCGAATTTTAAAGCTAAACATTTTTCCATTTGAAGCAAAAAAAAAATATACTACAAATTAAAGCACTCAAAATGGAACTCTTTTAAGTTTTAAACTCTTCAAATTGAACTTAAAAGTTTTTTAATTCAAAAATTTTGTATTTAAATGTTCAATAAAAATAAAAATATATAAAATGGAAGTAATTTTTTAATTACGTAGAGTTCAAAGATTCAGATTCAATTCTAAAAATATATATCTACATTGTAATTTCGAATGCTCCATAAATTATAGAATCAATCAATGAACGCTAATTTTCAAAATTATATTATTTGAAGCAATTTTAAGATAGAAATATTAAAAATTAAAACATTAAATTCTTTTAAAACTGAACCCTTATTAAATTATTTGCATCTTAAATTAGTTTAAACGCCTTTAAAAAGTTTCAAAATTGTATTTAAAAATCTTGAGAAATCTAAAAATTGTTTTACATTTTTAAATTTAAAATTAATTTTGAAATGTTTTCCGAACTTCTAAATATCTGTTAAAAGTAATCTTAAAATTACTCCAGTCATTTCGACGAATAATAATTGTTCAAATGTTATTTATATATAAAAAATTAACAATTTAACTTACAAATAAAAATTAGTTTGAAAATAACAATTAAAATTGTAACATTCAAAGTTTAAAAGTTCTTCGAAATTGTAACGATTTAAGGTTTTCTATGTCAAACAATTCAGTTTCAATTTGTATACTTTTAAATATTTGGTTTTAATTTAATCGTTTTAAATAAACATTTAAATATTGCTAAATATTAAATAATTATCATTTGTCTTAATTAAAAAATTTAAAATTGTGTTAAAAATGAAATATTTTAGACTGAAACAATATTTCAAATTTAATGAAATTCTTTAATTACGAATATATAATTATGAAGTATTTTTAACTTGAAAATAGTTTGTTAGGTTTCAATCTAACGTTTACATTTCTTAAATAACTAAGACTTTCGAATTGAAACAGTTCAATTTTTAACGTTATAATCTGAAAGTTCCTAAATTTTTCACGGATTCAGAATCTTTTTGTCCAGTCAATTATTGTTCAATTTTTAATACTAAGTACAGATACATTTTGAAAATATTTCATTTACAATTGATAAAATAAAAATGGTTCTTTTACAAAATTCTCAACTTCAAACGCTTTTACTTTTTACTTGTTTACGTCTTCAGGACTCCATTTTTAAATTCTGGAAATTAAAAACTTAAGCTTAAAAATAAAAATCTAAAATGGAAAATTTTCAAGTAGAAGATATTCCAATTAGATATTGTGAACTGAATGATGTCATAATTAAAAAATATAATTAAGCTAGTTACTTTTAAAAACTTTTGAAAGACAGACTTTTCTTCTAAAGATTTGTAAAATTCCCGGTCAAAACATAAATTCACTGCCATTTCCCGGTATCAACAAATTCCCGGTCACTTCCGATCCAGCGGCCACCCTGAGAATTAACGTTCAACGAAAAATAGTTTCACTTTCTCATAAGAAAATCCATAAATTTATCGAAAATTTATCGAATTTACAGAAGCCAGCTAGTAAATTTCCACTAAAAATAGTTGAATTTTTAACTAAAAATATTAATTTTCAACAAAAAATAGAAGTTATATATAATCTTTTCTTAAACAGTTACATTTTCAACGAAAGTGATGAATTTTCAACTAAAATGATTAATCTTAAACTGCAATAGTTGAATTTAAATCAAAAAGTTCAATTTTTAATCAAGAAAATTAATTTTTACCAAAAAAGACGATTTTTTCAAACTAATACAGATAATTTTTTAAATAAAAATTGAATAGTTAAATTTTCAGTACGTAAAGTTAATTTTAAGCTAGAGGTGAATTTTTAACCAACGAAACAAAAAAGTTCTTTAAAAAAGTGGGGAAAAAAACCATAATCATACACACCTGCAACTAGTTTTTCAGGCGAACTCGAGGCAGAAAGACTCCACTCTTTGGAGAGATTCGACGCGTCCTCTGCCCGCTGGAGCATCTTCAATTCCGAGGTAGAATTGGGCGAAAGCGCCGAAGACTGAAGATCCCATCTGAGAGGTTTGGCGAGTTGCTGCTCCAAACAGGCCTCCCGTAGCCACCGTTTCTTCGGCTGAAGTCTGTCGAGAGGTCGGCGGGAAGGTGTCGTGGGAATTTTCGTCACCGAAGGCTCATCATCCTCCGACATTTGGAGCATCGTGCAAGCTTCCGCAGGATCCTCATCCTGGCTCTCATCCTGACTATCCTGACTCTCGCCACAGTAGAGCCTCTTGCTCAATGGCTTCCGGTCCAGGTTCTCCTGCTCCCCGGCACTGTCCATCATCAAGCCCTTCTTGAATTTCCCCCCTCGTCTGTAGAATTCCGTGTTGCCCTTCCAGCACTTGATCTTCTGGTCGCTTTTTCCCGTTGGTGTTCTGTCTTCCCGTTCTCGCGAGATCCGGTAGCGCTCGAGCCAGCGGGCAACTTCGTGGGACAACTCGCTGTTTTCGGAAACGGGTTTCAGGACAAAATCGTCGGAACGCGTTAATGTCGCGTAGGGATGATCCGGACAGTGTCGATTCGCGTGGGTGAATCGCATTTCGCAGCCGGATTCAGTGCAGAGGAAGGGCTTTTCGCCAGTGTGAAGTCGCTGGTGGGTTTTCAGCTGACCGGATTGAGTGAACGCCTTTGTGCATCCGGGATAGTCGCAGGGATAGGGACGCTCACCTGAGGAGAGAAAAAACATTTTTTACTGAGAGTTCTGGATCCTTTTTTCTCAAATCCTAGAATGATTGATAACTGAACGTTTTCAAAATTGTGTGCTTGAAGTTCTGAACGTTCAGATGAAAGGCATTTTTTACTAATGACTTTGTAAACCAGAAAAAAGTGCTCAAATGTTTGTTTTTTTTAAATTTATATGGGAGATAATGTATTGTTGAAACGGAATTATAATGCATGTTTCGTTTATTTGGACGTTCGAAACTTCAGGTACATTTCAAAATTGATTTCATTACATAAATAGAATTACATACTTTCAAATTGGAATAGTTTTTAGATTTTGTGGTTTTCAAAATAGATGCTCAAATAGTTGAATTTTAAAGCCAAAAATACGATTTTTTAACAAGACATTCAAATTTTCAATAAAATAGTTGAATTTTCATCTAAAAGAGTTCATCTTAACCAACAAAGATGAATTCTACATGAAAAATATAATAGTTGATACTTCAAAGCAAAAATATTGTAATTTAAAATAATAAACGAGACATAAAGACAACATTTTCAACTAATAGATGAATTTTCGATTTAAAAAATAAACTATTAACAGAAGTTAAATTCTTCATTAAATAATAACATTTCTATCCAAAAAGATGATTTTTTAACCAAATGATAAAATTTTTAAACAAAAAACATTGAGCTTTAACCAAAAACAGTTTAATTTTGAATCAAATAGTTTAATTTACATCGATGAAATTTCAACTAATGAGATAAATCTATCTCTGACAAAAAAATACTTTTTTGAATAAAAAAAGCTAAATTCTTACTTAAATACTTGAATTTTAATTTTTAAAAATTTTTTAATGAATTATTCATCTTATTTGTATCGAAATTCAAGTATTTGAGTAAGACTTGAACTATTTGGTTGAAAAAAGATTTTTTTTGCCAAAGATTCATCTCATTAGTTGAAATTTGGTCGATGTAAATTCAACTATTCGGTTAAAAAATTTAACTGTTTTTGGATAAAGATTGATGTTTGTTGCCTGAATATATTAACATTTAGTTCAAAATAATTTAAACCCAAATTGTCCAATTTTTACACAAAAAATATTCATTTGTAACCACAAATAGTTATAATTTCAAGCAAACAGTTGATTTTTTCATTCAAAAAGAGGAATTTTCCAAGCGAAATTTGAACTCTTTTAAACATAAAAATTCATTTTCAAAAAAGATTTTTTAACAAAATAGTTTAACTATAAACCAAGTATAGTTGAATTTTCAACGACAAAAAAATGAATTTTTGAATTAAGTTATCCAATTTGCATACAAATAGTTGTATTTTCACCCAAGAGTTCATTTTTAACCAAGGAAGATTAATTATAAACAAAAAAATATAATAGTCGATATTTCAACAAACAAATATTGAAATTTTAAATAAAAAAAAACAGTTAAATACAACAAGAAAAGGTTCAATTTAAAACATGTAATTAGATCAAACTTTTACCCAAAAAATAAGTTTTTAAGGAAAAAGTTAAATTTTCAATCAAACACTTGAATCCATATCCAAAAAAAGATTAATCTTGAACCAAAAAAGTTCATTTTTAACTAAAAAATATTAAAATTTGAAGTTAAAAACAATTTAATTTAATAAAAAGGACGAATTTTCAACGAATGAGATCAATCTTTGACCAGAAAAATATTTTTTTAACAAAACAGTTAAAGTCTTAATGAAATAAATTGAATTTCCATCCAAAAAAGATTAATCTTCAAGCAAAAACAGCTGTATTTTCCGCAAAATAGTTGAATTTTCATCCAAAAGATTTCATTTTTAACCAAGAAAAGTGAATTCTAAACGAAAAATATAATATATGTTATTTGTAACAAAAATATTGAAATTTGAAATAAAAAACCGGGTTGATTCAACAAAAAATGCGAATTTTTAACGAATGAGATGAATCTACAACCAAAGAAATAAACTTTAAACAAAATAGTTGAATTCTTCATGAAATACTTAAATTTTCATCCATGAAAGATGAATTTTGAAACAAGTGGTCCAATTTTCCAATAAAAAATATTAATCTACAACTACGAACAGTTGTATTTTCAACCAAATAGTTGAATTTTTAAGCCAAAAGTATGAATTTTTCAAGACATTCAAATTTTCGAACAAAAAAGTACACCTTTAGGCAAGAAAGATGACTTTTTTACAAAATAAAGATGAATTCTCGACAAAAAATATCATAGTTGATATTTTAACCGACAAATATTGAAATTTTTAATATTTACCAGTTTGATGAAATAAAAAAGATCAACTTAAAAATAACAAGATGAATCTTTGACAAAAATAATTACTTTTTTTTTAATATTTAAATTTTCAACAAAGTACTTGAATTTACACACAAAAAGGTGAATTTTGAAACAAATCGCCAAATTTTCAAACACGAAAGATTAACCTTAAAACCAAAAATAGTTGTATTTTTTAATCAAATAGTTGAATTTTTAAGGCAAACAATGCATTTTTGCAAGAGATATTCGAAGTTTCAAACCAAAAACTTCATTTTAAACCAAGAAAGAAAAATATAATAGCTTATGTTTGAATCGAAATATGTTGAGCTTTTAAATAAAAAAAAAGTTTAATTTAACAAAAAATATTAATTGTTAACAAAATAGGTTAATTTTCAACCAAGTCCTCGAATTTTTTTCCACAAATATGCATTCGCGATAAAAAATGTAATAGTAGACTTTTCAATCACCAAAAAAAATTATTTGGAACTTTTTGAAACCAAAAATAGAATTTATTTTTATGAGAAAGTTGAATATCCAATAATACAATTAAATTTTTAACAAAATAGTGATCATTTTATCCAAACTATTGAATTTTCAAACAAAAGGAAGATTTTTCTATCGGAAAAGAGAAATGTTTGGTAACACAAGAATAAAAAATTGACTTTAACAAAATACTTGAATTTTCTATAAAATAATTAAATGTTTTCCCAATCTAACTGAATTTTTAACCAATATAGATGAATCCTGAACCAAAAAAAGTTGGATTTTCTTTCAGAATTCTGTCGATTCAATTCGCATTTAAGCGAAAAACGAGAACTACAACAATATTTTTTTGGTTGGCCAAGAATCGAACTTTCGAGAACGGAAAAAACCCGAACGCTAGAGAACGAAGCAGCATCTATCATTTTTTTTTTTTCTAAAATATCGCGATGGCCAAAATTATAAATTGGTGAAAAAAACTTACTCGAAGTCTATGCTCCATTAAAAAAATTATTATTCTCAGAAAACCTAGTGAAAAAAAATTATTCTCGTCAAATCTAGGGAGAAAAAAATAACAGCATCATTTAAAATTTAAAAATCCGTTTCCCACTTTCTACCCAAACAATGCACGTGCGCGTGTAGTCACCTCTCCCACTTTCTTTCAGACATCTTTCTTCTCTTCTACCTCCTACGCACAATAGCCTAAATCCCGAAAAATTGCAAATCATCTGAACCCACTCTCCCCAAGAAATTTAAATCACACTCTTACTCTGGAATTAAATCACCCTGTGCTCCGCTCAGAAAAAAATAAACAGCTCAAGATTCTTTGTTGGTGTTGCGATCGGAATCTCGAGCCTCTCAAGGAATTTAAAGCGCGCATAATGGCGGTTGGCGGGACGCAACACGCGACATGCAACAACGTGTTCCCCGCAAAACGTGCAATACCTTCAAAGAGGTCGGGAAAATACGTTTTTCTGCATTTATTTAACAATGACACCGATTCATGGAAAAGAAAGCATCCGAAAACAATCCAAAAATCTCCTTTGTTCTCGAGGGCAAACCGTATACACTGAATCAAAACACTTTTTTCTACCTGTATGCGTTCGCAGATGTGCCTGGAGACTCTTTTCTCTGGGGAAGACTCTGTTGCAGAAGGTGCATTTTATAGAAGAGGGCGAAGTGCTGCCCTGCAGCATTAAATTTGTCAAAATATCTGCTCGGGGTCGCCCTCGGCGATGACTTTCTGAACCTCTACTTCTTGCACCAGGTCCGCCTCTTCCGGATGTGTATTCGGGCGACGAGCAGGAACTTCCTGGAGAAGAGGTTACAGCATTTCTGGCTTCTTCGCTCCAGTTCCAGGGGAAGAGCGAGTTCATGGGTGGACTAGAAGGTAACATCTCAGCAAGAGGACGAGGACGCTTTGGCGTATGAAGTGCCATTTTTGAGTTCCTGAACACTTTATCACCTGCTGCAAACACTTTCACACCGGGTTTAAGTCAACTTTGACCTCTTATCGAATCACTTATTTCACGTAACCCCTTTTTTAAGGACAATCAACCGCGTGCAACTGGTTAACCGCCAAATTTCTACGGCGTGGTTTGTAGAACACTATTTACCACTTCCGGTAACAGTGCGCGCGCAGTGGTTTCGAATAGTGTAGGTAAGGTAGGTATAGTAGGGAAAGGTAGGGATTTCCGTTATAAAGAATCAATCGAGAAATTGAAAAAAATAACAATTTCAGAAACCGTTGTAAATTTTCTTTTAAAAATAATTTTTCGAAATAAAAAATCGGATCTAAAAGTTTCCCAAGAATTCTAATAATTCTTAAGGATCTTTTGATAAATGTTTTTAATCATTTTTTAACTTTTTGTTCAACTTAAAAAATTCTTAACAATATTCTGCGTTTTTTTACGATAACTCTTTTAAAATCTATAATTGAGTTTTATATACAATATTATTGATACTAAAAAATAAACAAAATCATTCCAAATGAAAAAAGAGCCTTAATATCTTATTTGTTTTCGCTATTTTTAGAAAGCTTTAGAAATGTTTTCAAATCTTGGTAAATTTTCTTTAAAAATTAATGTTTAGAAATAAAAAATTATAATTTTCAAAAAGGTTTCAACGGAATCTTAATAATATAGAAATTCACGAAAAGATATATAGAACCATATAGAGCCATATCGAAATTTTACAAATTCTATATGGTTCTATACATCCTTTTGTCCATTTTTATAAGTTTCTATAAGACATTTTATAGAGGGTAATGACTATAAATAATAAAGGATTATTAATAAATAATAAAACAAATCTTTCGACTTTTTTATAATTTTTTTTCAAAATTATTAGATCCAAATAAAAAGTCATATCTAAATGTTTCCCATAAATCTTAATAAATTTTTGGATTGTATTGAAACCTTGAAAAATTCTTAACAAGTATCTCCATTTTTTCGAAATCTTATAAAACGTGTGTTATGTTTTAAATCTTAAGTAATACAAAATTATTAATAATTGATAAATAATAATAAAATAAATAATAAACCAAATCTTTAAAAATTAAAAAATTGCCCTAAACCAGATTTACTTTTGTCATTATTAAAAATCACTGTACATTTTCTTTAAAAATTAATTTTTCAAAAGAAAAAATCACAACTAAAAGATTCCCAGGAATCTTAATAATTTTTAAAGGTCTTTTTTATTGTTTTTAATCATTTTTTTGTTTACCTTTAAAAATTCTTAAAAAGCTTCTACATTTTTTCTATACTTCTTTGAAAATCTACATTAAGTTTTATATACAATATTATTAAAAATTATTGAATAGATAATACAATAATAATAAATAATAATATAACAAATAATAAACCAAATCTAAATGTTGTAATCTCTTAAAACTTAAAAAAATTCTTAAAAAGCTTCTTTATTTTTTCGAAATTTAAGAAAATGTACATTTCGTTTATAATTAGTTATTATAAATAATAAAAAATTATTCATAATTATTAAAGAATGTGGCAATAATAAATCAATAATAAACAAAATATTTTAACAACAACGAATTTCCTTAAAATCTTCTGGAATATTTTCGACATTTTTATCAATGTTTTCAAATCTTTTTTAATTGTTTTAAAATTATTTTTTCATGGTCAAAAATCAAATTTAAAAGCTTCCCAGAAAATTTAATAAATGTTTGTATTGATTTGAAACATTGAAACCTTGAAATGTTAAAATCTTCCAGATTCATTTTCGACATTTTCATAGAAATCTTTAGAAATGTTTTAAAATCTTTCTAAATCTCCCTTAAAAGTTTTAAATTCTCAAAAAGCTTAAGCATTTTTTCGAAATTATAAACAATCTACATTTTTGCTCTAAATTAATCACTATAAATAATAAAAAATAATAATTTTTAAATAAATAATAAAACAAATATATCCAAATTAAAAAATTGCATTAAAATTTTTCAGATTTATTTTCGCCACTTTTTAAAATGATTGTAAATTTTCTTAAACACTTTTTTTTAACTAAAAGATTATATCTAAAAGTTTCTCAGGAATCTTAATAATAATTTTTCATGATTTCTTTTTAATGTTTTAATAATTTTTTGTTTACTTTTAAAAAAATTTTAAAGCTTCTACAATTTTTTCGATAAATCTTTGAAAATCTACATTGCGTTTTATATTAAATATTACTAATAAACAATAAATAATAAAACGAATAATAAACCAAGTCTTTCAAAATTGAAAAAAGCCTTAAAATAATCCTGATTTATTTTCGGCATTTTTAGAAATTTTCAGAAATGTTTTTAAATCTCTTTTAATTTTATTTCAAAATCAAGAATCATATCTAAAAGCTTCCCCGGAATCTTAACAAATTTTTTTATTGTCTTGAAACCTTGAAAAATTGTTCAGAAACTCTTTCATTTTTTCGAAACCTTAAAAAATTAACAGTGCGCTCTTCATGAATTATTATAAATAATAAAAAAGAATGCATAATTATCAAATAATAATTCCAGGTATATTTTTGTTATTTTTAGAAATCTTTAGAAATGTTTTCAAATCTTTGTAAATTTTTTTTCAAAATTAATTTTTGCAGACAAAAAATTATTCTTTAAAGTTTGCCACAAATCTTAATACATATTTTATTCGTTTGAAACCTTAAAAAATGCTTAACATTTTTTTTAACTTTTTAAATTATTTTTGAAATTTTTTCAAAATTGTGCCAAAACTGATACGTGACAAAAAGCTTTTTCATTGATTTTAATCATCAAAATAATATTAACTGTTGATGTCATTTTAAATTACTTACCAATGGTTTAAAAATGGTTTGAATTTAAATCATTGATGGTTCTTTCAGGAAAAATATTCTTTACAACTCTACTGTTTTCAATTTTGGAAGTATACTTCTCTATTTCTCTAATCGTTAGAAACATTTTTTTTAAACAAAGTTTTTGTAACAAACAGTTATATTTGAAGATTGTTTACTTGTTTCAAAATGTTAAATAGTAAAGTTATATTATTTAGAAAATTAATTTGCTTAGGTTTTAAACCTTTTTTTTAGAAAAATAATTTTTTCTCGTAAGAGATGACTGATAATATAATTTCAATTGTCAAAATAATATAAATGTTTGATTTTACACAAAGACCTGATTTATTTGACAATTAATGATTTTTCTTATTTTTTAAAAAGTTTTGCTAAATTAAAACAATCGCCTTGAAATCTTTTAAATTAATTTTCACAAATTTGAAAATATTCGTAAATATTGTAATAAAATTAATGTAAACCAACAAAAATATCATAACAATTTTCATTAATTTCAGCTATTTTTTTATTTTCCTGAAATCTTTAAAAATTCTTAAAAAGCTTCTAAATTTTTTTTTTCAACATTTTGAAAAATGTAAATTTTGTTAAAAATTTTGTATTATTTTTAAAACTTCTAACCCTTATGAATCTTATAAATACCTGTTAAAATAATTCAGTTTTTTCCTAAAATTGTTTTCAATCTATCTAAAATTAAAGAAATCGTCCTAAAGACTTCCATGTTATTTTTGCAATTTCAGAGACTTTTTTAATATTATCTCTAAATTAATTTCTAGGATGCAACATTATTTTAAATTTCCTCAAGAACCTTCAGAATATTTTGTCATTCTCTCCAAACCCAGCAAAGTTGTTCAAAAGCTTCTTTTTTAAATTCTTAAGGAATCAGCCGTTTGTTTAAATTTTTTGAAATCTTTTTGAGATCTAAATTACTTTTCGAATCTTTTTCTAACTTTTTAATCATTGTAATGTCTTTTGCAAAATTTCAAAGTTTCCCTAATTTTTTTTTTAATTCTGCAGAGGTAAAAAAATACTTATGATTTTTTGAAATCATCTGAAGAAGAATATTATTATTGTATATTTTCAAAATTTAAAAATCTCTGAAATATCTTTTGAAAAACTTAAAAGTTTTCCTAAAATGTTTTAATATAATGCAAAACTAAAAAAAACTGCCTTAAAGTCTTTCAAATTCTTTTTCGGAAATTTAAATAATCTTTTGTAATGTTTTGAAATCTTTTTAAATATTCTATTAAAATTAATTTTTCGAAATTAAGAAAGAATGCATGAATTATTTTTTCAAAATACCTATGTATCTCCGAAACATACTTGATTTTCAACATTTTTTATTCTCGAAAAATTAAAAAATCTTTCTTTAAAATCTTCTGCCATGTTTTTTGAAAATTTAGGAAATTATTTTAAATGTTTTTGAACAATTTTTCTTAAAATTTATTTTTAAAATTAAGACAATCATATGAACCATTAATGCTTTTTTTAGTTTTCAAAAATATAAATATTTTTTGAATGTTAAATTTTCTTAAAGCTTCTGAAGATAGAAATTATTAACAAATTTTTGCAAAACAGTTTTTGCAGAACTTTTTTTCGATTGAAATTTCGCGCGTAAAATAAATTCAAACATGTAGGTCGGTAAAGCAGAAGCCGAATCAATATATTATGATCAATATAATCTCTTTTCCCCACAATTAAATTCAGACCATTCAAAACTTGCTTAAAATCCTTTTTCATATGAGTGATTTTATTTCTTTTGTGTCGACTTTTTGCAAAAATTTATAAAATCCCTGTCCCGCGATTCAACCGGAAGACCAACCAAACTTCCCCGCGCAATCTTTCAAAACTGATTGGCCCTCATCCCAAAGTTACCATTCTCAAAAAAACTGCTTTAATTTCCATTATTGTTTCACTTTATTTATGTTTTGACTACCGGCAATTCTTTATCACACTTCATTGTCACCTCCAATCTACGTGTCTCAAACTTGCCATGCTTGCCATTATATTATCAATCATACATCGTTGCTCTCAACAACGTAAAACAACCTAACCGGATGTGTCTTTCTATAGCGAATCTTAAACAGCCGCAAACAACTCCGTTTTTCTCGAAAACAACTTTTTATTTTGAAAATCCTTCGCCGCCAAAAATCAATTAAAATTTTTCTGTCCCTATTTCAACCCTTGGCTGCATTAAACTTAACCCCAGTAAGATTCTAAAAAATGGAATGGGGGAAAGGAGCGCTGATGCGGTTCCTCCCAATCCTCCCCAGCACCTCGTGGACAGTCTTCAACTCAGCCATATTGGATTTATTGAATGTCTCTGTTACACAAGGGCTCAAAAGTAGCCGTGAAATTTTCGCATAATCCTCGTCAAAAAGAGGATAAAGGACCATGGAGTACAGTATCCAGGTCAAAAACAAGTTCTCTCTGGCTCTCGACGAAGATGAGGATCCGCTAGAAGTCCTTAAAATTCGCGAGCAGGAGAGGGAGCAGAAGAAGAAGGAAAAACTCTCCGAAAAGGCCAAGCAGCCGGAGCAGAAAAGTGCCGCTACCAAGCCCCCAAAAGCTCGTGTGATTAAGGATGCCCAGCAGCCAACCGAGACCCAAAAAAGTCAAGGTGAGCCCTAAAAGATTTTCCCTTAAAAGAGTCATTATGGCCGACCAAGTCGACCTCGTGCCTCATTCCCGCTCTCTAGTTCCACTTTTTCTCGATTTTCCCGCTTTTGCAAGACCTTTTGCAACATTCCTCATGTCTAGAAATCCAGTTCTAGCAGGTTTCCAAATTTCCCATTCAAGTTCTGGCATGCTCAAGATTGATTTTCTCTCCGTGGTTTGCATTTTTACGAGAACACGTTTCCACGCGGTCGCAACTTTGCGAATTGCGTTCCTGATGATTTTGGCTCGGTAAAAGGGGTTATGATTAAATCTTCTCGAATTTTTATCACTTTTGGGAAAATATGAGGTTAGATTTTTTGGGGATTTAAAGTTTTCGCAAATTTGAGTTACGCTGGTTTGGCGTGTAATAAACTATTCACCGATATCGATTTTGCGAGGCTTTCCTCGTGTTTAACGTCATTTTGTTGAATACGATTGAGAGATATTGGGTTTTAGGGAGCAGCATTTTTTTTAATTAAAAAAAGTTCCAGTGGTGATGAATTACCGCCATGTGCTAACCAATATGTCTGCTGGAAAGCATGATAAAAATAACAGCCCATGGCCAAGCATGGTAATAGCCAAGACACAAGTTGCTTCGACTTTTTTTTTAAAGATTTTTTATGGAAAGTTCTAAAATTCAGGTTATTTTGAGGTTTTCGACTAACGCTTTTTTACAATCTGCTATAACGATTAAAATGTTGGTAAAACTTTAATTGCAATTTCTACATGTGAAACAAAATTTTTTATTGAAAAAAATATATGTCCTGAATATTGTATAAGTTTCTCCTTAAAATTCTATTTTCTAACCTAAAAATTCAAAAAGTTCGAAAAACATAAACAAATTGCCCGTTTTTACTCCAATTTCTGATAATGAAACTTGAAAGGTGAATATCAATTTTGAATTTGGCGCGAATCTGTAACGAATTGGAGGACGTGTTTGAAAGTTCCGGTTGGGAACTTGTCTCCCTATTGGTTGCTTTTACCGGAAATCGGGCTAGTAGAACAACGCAATTCAATAAAACAAAGAGTTTTCGCTAACATTGTTTTTAATCTCGGAGCAAAATAAAAACATTTTATTGTTCCGAAACGTGGAAAATCTTCAAAATAATTTCAAGTATAATGAACAATAATGATTTTATCATGCTTTCAACAAATTCCCTCGTTAACAAAACAGTCTTCAGTTAATCGAATGTGACCTTGTTTTTTTCCAATATAACGATAACTAGTCATGAATATAAAAAAATATATTTTATTTCCAGAATATTGAAATATTTTATCACGTACATCCAAGGTTATGCCAATCTGTTTCTCCGAAAGAAAAAATATTGTCTTTTCAGAGTCATATTCTCTTAAACATAATTTTATTTTTATTTTGTGTGTGTTTATTGATGTTAAATTTTTTATTATATAAAGGGTATAACACATCGTCTTTTGGTTGTCGTTTTTTTGTAGATCGATAAAGCAATCATACGTAAATTGAGAGTAACCTAACCTCAAATTGAAACGTGTCTTTTTTTAAAAGTGTTTTGCAACTTAGAACGTATCGTATAATTTGAATGGAATTTAGATGGTGTCTACTCATATATCTATAAATGTCAGGGTATTTCTTGTTGACGGATTTTTTTCGAGAACGTGTTTATTTTTGTTTTATAATATACAACTGAATAACAATATTTCTTCAATTGTAAAAGTAGCTTTACATAACTGGTCTTAACTATTTTGTTGAAAAATTCGTTTTTATGTTGTTTTTTTTTTCTTTAGTTTTTATTTTGCAACTGAAAATTTAGCTATTCCATTTTTTGTTGAAAATTAACTGTTTATGGTAGAATACTAAAATATATGGTTAAAAAATTATGCATTTTGTGGAAAATTCGTTTCTTGTGGTAGAAAATTAATCATCTTGTTTAAAAATCCAACTCATTTTGAAAATTCGCAGTGTGGCAGTATAAAAATCTACCCACATTCGATTTCAACAGTTTTTAAAGAATTAGTTGAATTTTTATGTTTTTTCCAATTATGCTATTATTTAGCTTGCAATGCGTAATTCAAAATTTTTTTACTTTAAAAATTTTTCATTTAAAATTTCTATTTCTTAGCTTACATTTTTAATTTAAAGAATTTTTAAATGCTTTCTTAAAGACTTGAACAAATAAAAAATAAAAGCATTTGATGTTGAAAATTTCGGATAAAATACATTTTTATTTAATAAATAATTTTTTTTTTTTAAATTTAACGATTTGATGAAACGATTTTAGACCTGTTGGAAATTTAAGAATTTTCAGATTTTAACGTTATAACTTAAACGGTTTGAATTTAAAAGTCTTAGCCATTAAACAAATGTGAACGTGTGACTGAAAGTTTATAAACTATTTTCTACTTAAAAATAACTTCTTAATAATATATTCTTAATTAAAGGATTTTATTGAATTTAAAATATTGTTTCAGTGTAAAATATTCCATTTTTAACCCATTCAATTTGAATTTTTGAATTAAACAACATATTAATGATTGACTATTTAGCAATATTTGAATTTTTATTTAAGACAATTAAATTGAAACCAAATATTTTAAAGTAAAGAATCTTTAACTGAATTGTTTGACATAGGGAACCTGGAATCGTTAAAATTTCGAAAAATGCTTAATTTGTGAGAATTTAAAATTTTTATGTATAATTTACAAATGAACACTGTAGAAAAAATTTGGGTATTTTTAACAGATATTTAGGAGTTCTAAAAAGGGTTAAAAATTATCATGCAAATTTTAGAAAGTTTTCTTAAAATTTTCTAGAATCTTTTTTGAAAATTTTGTTTAAATTTTTGAAAAACTTTTTAAATGTTCTCTTAAAATAATTTTTCAAAATAAAAAGTTATTTTTAATTTTCCAGGAATCTTAATAAAATTTTTTTATTCTTGTTACATTTACATTTTGTTTTATAATGGGCTATCATTTTAAGTTTTACATTAAGTTTGAAACTTTTCAAAACTTCTACATATCTCTTAAAATTACTCAAATTTCGCCTACAAATAATAAATTTTCAATTTTTATTTATGCATCCAAATTGTGAAGAAATTTTCTAAAATTTGCAGGAATTTCTGGAATTTTGAAGCTTTAGTGTTGAATTTTTTTAATTTCATTGACCGTGAAAACTGTCTTTTTGTTCAAATTCAACTATTTTTGAATTTTTTTTAAGAATCAACTTAATTTTAAATCCATCTCTGGTTAAAAAAAGAGCTTATTTGATTGGAAATAAGTTTTTTCTTGGATAAAAAATAATTATAAAAAAATTAAAATTGTAACTATTTCAGTTGAATATTCCATCCTTTTAGTTCAAACTTCATCTCTTTGGCTGAAAATGAATTTTTTTTACTAAACATTTAACTGTTTAATTTTTGGTGACAAAATGATCTTTTTAAGTCGAAAATTTGTAACTATATGTAAAATATGTAACTATTTTTTGAATTTTTTTTTGCAATTTTTTTTCAGTTGTAAGTACAACTATTCCAATTAAATATGCCATTATTTTAGTTTAAAATTCATCTCTGATTGATATTTTATCGTGGTTTGAAGTCTTCTTTTTGGTTCAATTCAACTGTTTTTGAAAATTGATTTCTGTTGAAAATTCATCAATTTAATTGAAAATTTGATTTTTGTTGATAAATTAGCTGTCTTGTTTTTAAAATTCGTTTTTACTTTGGCTAAAAATATATTTTTTAAACCAATAATATAACTGTTCCAGTTGAATATTCCAAAATTTTAGTTAAAACTTTACATCTTTGGTTGAAAAGTTGCCTTTTTTAGTCTTTTTTTGTTAAAGATTGATATTTTTTAGTTTTTTTAATTCGTCTTTTTTGGCGGAAAACTAGTCTTGGCTGAAAGTTCCTCTGTCTAGTAAAAAAAAGGCAACTTTTTGCTGAAAATTAACTTTTTTTTTGTAGAAAATTTAACCTTTTTTTATAGGACATTAATCTTTTTGGCTTGTAAATCCAACAAGTAGACGAAATGTTGTCTTTCTTCTTTGAAGAATCGTTTTTGTTGATAATTCATATTTTTTGTGAGAAAATTCACCTTCTTGGTTGTAAAATAAACTAAGCTTTTTGTTCAAAATTCGTCTTTTCGGTATTTAATTAAAGTCCGTTGTTTTTTAAACGCAAATGTTTCATAAAAAAATTTATCTTTTTGGTTGAAAATTGGTCCTTTTTTTATTAAAAGTTGAACTTGTTTGTTAAGAATCTTTTTTTTTTAATGAAGTCTTTTATTGAAAACTTTAAGTTTCCATTTTTGGTTGAAAATTAGTCTTAATGATTATATTTTTGTTTGAAAATGTGTCTTTTTGGCAAAAACCTGATGTTGGTTCAAAGTTACTTTTTTTCATTAAAAATGCAACATTTTTTTTTTGAAAATTCGTATTTTTTGTTAGAAAATTCACATTCTTGGTTAAAAAATTGTACTTTTTTGTTGCAAATGCATTTTTTTGTTCTTTGAAAATTTATCTTTCAAAATTAAAAAATGCAATTTTTTTTAAATTCATGTTTTTTTTTTGAAAATTCGTCTTGTTTTGGTGAAAAAATTAATTTTCTTGGTTCAAAGTTAATCTTTTAGGCTGTAAATAAATCTATTTGCTTGTGAATTAATATTTTCGGTTGAAAATACAGCTATCTGGTTAAAAGTCGATCTATCTTATTAAAAATTCAATATTTTCCCTTAAAATTTTAGGTGATTTGAATTGAGTTTAATATAGTCCCCATATTAATGTGACTTAAATATGCTGTGAATTTCAATTATAAAATGAGAAAGTAAGAAAATTGGTCGAATTATTATTAGAATTCAGGGTGGCCGCTGTTCCGGGAAACAGGGAAAACTGGGAAATGACCGGGAATTTTATGGGACCGGGAAAAAACGGGAAATGACAGTGAATTTATTTCTTGACCAGAAATTTTACGAATTTTCAGAAGAAAAATCGGTCCAAGTTCGAGTTCAACAGTTTTTAAAATAATTAAAGAGCAGTCTTAAAGATTTAAATATTTAAAAATTAAAAAAGCATTTAAAGTTTCAAATTTTTGATAAAAAACAGTTTTATTTTATCAAATTTAAATATAAATAAATACATTTTTTAAAATGAAGCTTTACTTTGAATACAAAAAATCTGAATAATAATTGATTTGATAAAACGATTCTAGATCCGTTAAAAATTTGAGAATTTCCAGATTGTACCTGTTTTAATTCGAAAATCCTTATAAGAATTGATATTAATATCATTTATTCCGATAATTTTATTTTTAATTGAAAATTTTGGGCCTTCCCTTATATTCTTTTTATATTAAATTCAATAAATGTATTTATTAATACATAGATTATTTTTATTATTAATATAGTCGTAATTAAAGATTGGTATTAAATTGAAAATATTATTAAGGTCTAAATTATTCAATTGTTAAACTATTTAATTTGATATTTTTTAATTGTAGGAAAAGAATAATTTTGCAATGTTCAGCAATTTTTTATTGTTCATTTAAGACGAGTAAATTGAAACCAAGTATTTCAAAGAAAACAATTTCGGTTGTTTTCTTTAAGAAATGTTTAATTTGTTAGTGAAATTGTTAAATCTGGACATATAAATAACAATTGGACACTTATTTTTGGTAGAAAAAATTTGAGTAATTTTCAGAAATATCTAAAAGTTGTCGAAAGATTCAAAATTAATTAAAAACTTTAAATGATTTCAAGTAATTCAAACGAAGTGTGTTAGCATATTTTTTTCAGAACTTCTAAATATATTTTTAAATCAATCGATTTTTTCCTACAAGTTTTGGAAAATCCTGCGAATTAAAAAAAAATCCTTAAAATCGTCCAGGTTCGTTTTTGATAATTTTTTAAATCTCTTAAAACTTTTTTCAATTTTCTGTTACAATAATTTTTCAAAGTAAAAAATAATTTTCAATTCTCATAAAAATCTTAAGAAAATATTTTTATTATTTTGAAGTCTTTCACAATTCTTAAAAAGACTATACATTTTTTGTTCGAAATCTGCAAAAATCTTCTTTTTTTTTTTAATTCGGCTGTGGGTATTTGCACCAAAATTTCGGTACAAATAGCCAAATTTCGTCGGTACGCACAGTTCGTTTAAATTATTCGAAATCGTTCTAAATTTAATTTAAATCTTTTAAAAACTTCTAAATATCTCTTAAAATTACTCTAAATTTTTCTACAAATAATAAGTGTTCTATTGTTATTTATTAATTCAAATTTGAAGGATTTTTTTAATTTGCAGGATTTTTGAAAAGTTGCAAAAAAATTTTAATTTATTTTAAAATATATTTAAAACTTATGAAAATAATTTCTAAAATTATTTTTAATTTGAAGAAATTTAAAACTACTTCTATATTTCTTAAGATTTTAAAATAAAATTTTAAAGCTTTTCGAAATAAAAATAATTTAACTTATAATTTAAGAACTGTTAAGTTTAAAAAAAAAAGATTTTTGAATTTTTGATGTATCGAGCTTAAAATTACTTAAAATAATATATTTCACACATTTTTAAGTTCATTCTTAATCTGAATCTTTGAACTCTGTAATTGATTAAAGTGAAAAACTTTTAAACTTCAATTTTAAAAGTTAGAAATTCAAGACTTTTACTTTCAATGCTTTAATTTGTTGTTTGTTGCTTATTACTATAAATGGAAAAATTTTTAGAATAGAGTTCGATTTTTTAAATTTCATTGATCGTGAAAAAGGTTTGCTTCCCAAATTAAACATATTAATTGAATCCCTATAAAATGAAAAAAACAAAACCTTATTTATAATAAATTCGCAAAACTGTATTCATCTTGAGAGTCAATTTTTTTCAAAAATACGAAATATTTTAATGGCTCCGTACTACCAAAAATTTTACCTGGGAAAACCTAATGATGCCTGGAAAATTCGTTTTTTCCCCCTTCAGGATTTGAGTAGATACCCTTTAAAAGTCCTTTTAAGTTTAATTTTGGTAAAAACCTTTTTTTTTCTTTCTTAATTTTAATTATTATTTTCAGCTGACAAGAAACCTCAGCCAAGATCTACTGGTGGAGAACGTAACGTAAAGTTCTCTGCTGAATCAAGGGAGGAGCGCAACAACAGGCGCAACCGCGAAGATGGGGAAAAGCCTGCTCGTAGCCAGAACGATAACAGACGTGGACCTCCTGGGTTAGTAATCTAAATGTTTATTTGCTAATTATATTGACACAATTTAACACTTTTCTTTTTAGGTATGACAATATTTTTCTACTAGTACGAAAAAAATTACAATAAAGACACTCTTTTTTAACAGTTGTCCGCTAATGCCACTATTTCTTACCTTTTCATTGTAAAATATATTTTTAAACTTCTGCGCTAATAGGCTAAATTATGGGTCATTGAAAAATAACGCTAGATTTTTTTTAAATTTTCAATTAGAAAAAACGAATTTCCAACCAAATATATGACTTTTAATTAAATAAGATTACGTCTTAGCCAAAAAATGGTGTAGTTAAATAATCTTTGAAGAGAATTAATTTTCAATAAAAGAATTAATTTTTGTACAAAACAGTTTAATTTGGTATCAAATAATTGAATTTTCTATCAAATAGTTACACTTTCAAGCCAAAAAGACGAATATTTGACACAAAAGTTGACAACCCGAGAATAGGATTTTTTTAGAGTAAATTTTCAACCAAGTAGTTGCATTTTTCATTGCGAAAAGATAAATTGTCAATAAAAAGTGGAATAGTTAAATTATCAGTTAAAAAATTAATTTCTAACATAAAAAGCGAATTTTGAACTAGAATTATAAATATTAAAGGGAAAAAAAGACAAAGAGATGAAAATGTTAACCTAAAAATATCAATTTTCAACGAAAAATGTAATAATTGATATCTTAAAAAAAATATTTTAATTTGACATAAAAAAAAAACAGTTGGATTTAACCTAAAACAATTTTCAACAGAATACTAGAATCCTTTATAAAAAAAAGTAAAATGATTTTCTACCAATAAAGAAAAATTTTCAACCAAATATATAAATTAGAAACAAAATACTTTAATTTATAAACAAATTGTTGTTTCGTGTTTTCGAAATGCAAATTAAAATTAACCTGCATTTGTTTTAAAATGCTACAATTTACAAAACATTTTCGACAGCTTTTGGTTTAATTTTCTTTGAAATGATTCAGTGCGAATTCTTGGTATTTCATCATTATAGTATGGCATGTTCAATAAATAAAAATGTATTGATATGTGTCAATTTATATATTTATTTAAATTATAAAAGTTTTTTTTGTCATCTATTAACAAAAAAATGACCTTTTCACCTTTTTTAAGGAGAATAGGTACTATGACGACTGTATACCAAGATATTTTTAAAACTAATTGATAATTGCTTGCATAATTTTGGATTAATTATTAAATTTCTGTC
Source organism: Belonocnema kinseyi (assembly GCF_010883055.1). Lineage (NCBI taxonomy): Eukaryota > Metazoa > Arthropoda > Insecta > Hymenoptera > Cynipidae > Belonocnema > Belonocnema kinseyi. Next base: position 59,091,757 of record NC_046662.1, on the reverse strand, counting down.
TACGTTCGATTTCAGAAGTTTTTAAATAATTAGTGGAATTCTCATGTTTTTCAATTATGCTATTATTTAGCTTACAATGCGTTATTAAAAATTTGTTTACTTTACTAATTTTCCATTTGAAATTTTTATTTCAAAAACTTACATTTTAAATTTAAAGAATTTTTAAATCCTTTCTTAAAGACTTAAAAAAATAAAACATAAAAGCCTTTGATGTTGAAAATTTTGGATAAAGAACATTTTTATTTAATAAAGAATTTTTTTAATTTATCTGTACTTTAAGTAATGAACAGTGAACAAAAACGATTTTGACAAAACGATTTGAAACCAGTTGAAAATATAAGAATTTTCAGATTTTAACGTTAAAACTTAACGATTTCAATTTGAAAGTTTTAGTCATTAAACAAATGTGAACGTGTGACTGAAATTTTATAAAGTTTTTTTCAACTTAAAAATAACTTCATAATAATACAATCTTCATTAAAGGATTTTATTACATTTAATTAATTTATTTAATTCATTAATAATTACATTTGAAATAATTAAATCGTCGAAAATAGTTTCAAAAATATTTAAAACCTAATTAAATAATTAGTTTAACAATGTTTTTTTTAAATTTGTATACTTTTCTTGTTAGGAAATAAAACTGCAGATACGTGAATGCGCAATTTGCGCTCGTGCATTTTTACTGCTAGTGTTTAATAAAACGCATCTCTGTATTTTCCTATTATTAGACACAACAATTTATTTATCATACTTATTATGTACATGATTTAAAGTCGATCGGTTTCTTGCAAAAAGGGTTTGCTGATGCTTATCGATTTATACAATTGATTTCATATGTGAAAAAATGTTGGGTTTCACAAAAAATTCAATTTTTTTCTAAACCGGGAGAAATCACAAATTTTTTCCGCTAGATGAAAATTAAAAAAATAGTGGCCACTCTGTAAATATAAACATAAAGATGGGGGTAGCCGCTGAACTGGGAAAACCGGGAAGTGACAGTGCATTTATTTTTTGACCGGGAATTTTACAAAAAATTTTTTATAATAAAAATGTCCAACTTCGATTTCAACAGTTTTTTAAATAATTTGTTAAATTGTGATATTTCTAAATTATTCTATTTTTAAGTTTAGAATGCTTAATTCGAAAATCTTTTACTGTAAAAATTTTCCATTTTTAATTTTTAAGCATATATTTTTGTTTAAAGAATTTTTAAATACAGTTTTAAAGGTTAAAAAAATAATAAAAATCAGAAGTTTTTAAAATCGAAGATTTTTTGATAAAAACCAGAGAGGCCGCCGGACAGGGAAACCGAGAATTTTCAGAAGAAAAGTTTGCCCAAGTTCGATTTTAACAGTCTTAGAAACAAATAAAGTGCAGTTTTTAAGATTTAAACGATTAAAAATTAAAAGCTTTTGAAGTTAAAAATTTTTGATAAAAAAAGTTTAATTTTATCAACTGTAAATATAAATAAATCAATTATTTATCAAATGAATCTGTACTCTAAGTATAGAAATTTGAACAATAATTGATTTGACCAAACAATTCTAGATCCGATCAAAATTTGAGAATTTCCAGATTGCAACTGTTTCAATCCGAAAGTCTTGATAAGAATTGAGATTAATATATCATTTATTCCGATAATTTTATTTTTAAATAAAAATGTTCATGATTTATCAATAATATATTTTTAATTCAGAGTTTCAGGTCTTCCTTTATATTATTTTTTATATTAAATTTAATTAATAAATTTATAAATATATTAATTTTATTAATTTTTTTAGCCATTAAAAAATGTAAACGTGCGTTTTACTATTTTCAACTTGAAAATAAATCCATAATAATATAGCCATAATTAAAGGTTTGTATGAAATTTAAGATATTGTCAGTCTAAATTATTTAATTTTTATCCCATTTAATTTGAAATTTCTTAACGTAGAACAAGAATAAGTATTTAATATTTAGCATTATTTCACTGTTCTTTAAGACGAGTAATTTAAAACCAAATATTTGAAAGAAAACAATTTGAAACTGAATTGTTTTACATAGAAAACTTTGAATCTTTAGATTTTCGAAGAACTTTTGAACAACTTCTTATTTGTAGAAAAGATTTGAATAATTTTAAGATACATGGAAGTTTTGAAAATATTCAAAATAAATAAAAAACTTGCAATTGTTTCAAGTAATTTAAACGAAGTGTGTTAACATTTTCTTCAGCACTTCTAATTATATTTTAAAATTCATCGACATTTTCCTACAATTTTTGAAAATCCTGCAAATTAAAAATAAAATCTTCCGTCCTCTTGTATGTATTTTTTTTTAATCTCTTCAAATCTTCTTAAACTTTCTGTTGCAATAATTTTTCAAAATGAAAAATGATTGTCAATTTTACTAAGAATCTTAAGACAATTGAACCGCTGGCGACCAAAAGGGGACATGGTCGGATTCAGCCTGAGAAGCATTGTCCTGAGTGCCAATTTTAAAAATCTTTCTAATTTCAATTTTAAAGACTGATACTTGTAGAGAATTTCAAGACACATCTTTTTTTCCTTTTGCAAAAATTTATAGGTTTTGTAGTTTTTGAGATAATTGGTAAAAAGTGGATTTTTTGAAAACGAAAAATTCCAATCTTTTTTCACTTAAACTCGCGCTAATTTAGCCAATTTTCATCACTTCCCGATTTCCCTAATAGAAAGTACATGCTTAAGTCTTCTGAAACTATCTAAGAAAGAAAAACGAGAATATTGTAATAAACAAAAAAGTTATTAATTTTTTTTTTGAGGCAATGCAAAAATAATGAATTTTAACCTTCAAGAGCCTCGTTTAGCGAACGAATTTCAAGCTACGGAAAGCTTTCAGTGAGAAAGTTGTTCATTGAGGTTCAAAGAAGTTTTCTGGAAAGTTTTAGATCAATTGGATTAATAGTTCAAAAATTATGAATGTTTTAAAATCCAAGCGTTAATCTTGACGCTGCCCAAAAACGTGCCTGGCCGGCTACGTACGCGCTGCAGCGAACGACGTGAAGGTCATGCCAATCTTACCAAAACAAATGCACAACAATAACTCCAGATATTATCATTAAAATAATTTATTTATTAAACATTTAACATATAATATTATGCATATTATTGAAC
>NC_046662.1:59050714-59088523 GCF_010883055.1 Belonocnema kinseyi | reverse complement strand
TAATCCAATTCGGGGCGGAGGACTTTTCGAAAGATTTTCTAGTTTAGGCGTAGGTTTAAAGAAAAAAGTGGTTGGATTTTGCAACTCATAGTTGTCAAAAACGTCCACTTTTCCATCAGAATAAACATGCAAAACGAACGCTTTGCTGATTTGGAAATTTTTTGGCTTTCGCATTTTGCCTTTGAAACATTTTTCAAAATCCTGCAGAAGATCTTCACACTTCTCGACCATTGTGAATGAAGGTGAACGAGCATTGCGAATCATTTCTACATATTCATCTTCAGTTTCAATTCGTTCTACTTTTTTCAGCTTTTGCGAATATGTGCAAAAATTCCTATCGCACTGGCAATAGGAATGTCCTCGAACTGGAAACACATATATAATCTCGCTTTGCAAATAAATGGACAATAAAACCAAAAAATGGAACACTGTATAGTTTTTATTTTGTTCCGGACATGAGTCTGAAAATAATGTTATGCTGTTGAACATGTCTTTAGCAAATTCTTTTAATACCGCGTATTTGATAAAACTGCAAACAGAGTTTAGCACCCTTCTTTACAATTCCCTCAAGAATAGGGAACATGTAACTCTGGTTCGTAGTATGTACATGTACGTTAAATAGAAAAAGCCATGCTAAACGTAGATAAAACTGCGCGGACACGGGTATTTTTGGTAGTGGCAAATTCTGTGCAAAATCAAATTCACAGCATAGACTATTATTTTCAGAGAGTATTTGGTTTTTTAACTTCAAATAAATTTCATCATTGTTTTTATGATTAAGGGCATGTGATAATTAGAAAATTGTCGATTTTACCAGTTTTAGGTTCCGATGGCTTTCTTTCTTTAGTTATCAATATTTTGTCTTAAAAATTTAGGAAATGATAGCAAACATGCTAACGAACGTCCCCGCACACTTTATTTGTGTTTTTTTTTTTTTCAAAAATTTTTTTGATATTGCTAACAACGTGTGTACATTTGGAGGTTATGTATGTTACAATTCTCCTGTGCGTTACTTCCAAACTACACAATATTTTTGGCCGAAAACTTTGGACTTGCAAATAAACATAGTAACTAATCTCCCGGAACTAACCCTTTTTGCAGGCAATCAAAAAAGTTTATTTCACAAATAATTTCCAGATTATCGGAATGGCAGAGATGAAAAACGACGTAACCTCAAAATAATACATATGCATAAAATTTTTATTTAGCACAATAAATTTTTTTTTTTCATTATCCCTCAAAAAAGAGTTTGGGGACGTCCGTTATGATATTTTATAGCATCTCCGAATTCAGTTTTTAAAAATTTTCATTTTTGTGGAGAAAAGTCGGGGAAACTGTAAGTATCACATGCCCTTAATTACTTCTTCGTTTATCTTTCCATTTGTCTCGTTTTTGTAGCAAGTATTGCACACGTCAGTTCTAGGTAATTTAAAACTGAAGCCAACATTTCGGTTAAAATACTTAAAATAAACGGTTTGACTTATTGTCAATTTAGCCCCCGTTTTTTCTTTGCAATATTTTCCGAATAATTTGTAAAGTTCTACAAGATTTAATGAAGGATTATCAAAATATTTTAGGTTGGTAGAATTTCGTTTGTAATGTGAACTGTGATGTGGAATTGATTCGCAATGCTCTTCAATCGTTTTTTTTTTTTTTAATTTTCTGTTAATTTAAGACAACTTTCGCGTATTCCGCCTGCCAAATTTTTTAAAGGCTGCTTATTTAAAATCTTTTTTTGAACATTTCCAACTCTTCTTTTGCCCAAACATAGAAAAGTATAAAAAAATTTCTTACAAATCGGAACATTTTCTTCGTCAGTAGGAAATAATAATATCCAATGAATTAACCGTCCTAGTTTTTCACCTGCATTCGTTTGGGATAGGATCCTTGCATTTTAACAATCCTCTGAGAAACACATTTTGTTCATTATAGTTCCCGAGATTCCAAAAATTTGTATGTACTTTTTCTTGTTGCACATTTGAAAACTTTTGGTAAAATTTTTCTCCACAGCAGGATTCAATAGGTTTGAAAGATCTCTCTGGGATTAGAATATCTTTAGCAATACCGTCATTTTTAGTTTTAGACTTTTTAATGTATTCTTTTCCCTAAAGAAATAAAAAATAATGCTATTAACTTCGTCATTAAAAATTTAAAATAATTACTTTAGACTATCTACATATTATATATAGTTCAGTAAAAGAATTATTTAAAAAAGCAAGAATAAAAATAGTCATAAAATATTTAATTTATGATAAAAATTTATTTAAAAATTGTATTGACGGTTTCCAATCGTGCCTGATTTCTGGAACATTTTTTTCTTATTTTTAATCCACGAATCTTCATTTCTAGTTCTTTTTCTACCTTGTTTCATTTTAATATCTTTTTCTTTTTAATTAATATTCTCAAAAATATCTCAATAATCTCAAAAAAAAAAAGCTTTTCCAACTATTATAAGAAACAATCACTTCGCTGATTCTATGCTTTATTTGTAGAATTTCATAGAAGATGACAAAAAAAGTTATTGTTGTGCATTTGTTTTGGTAAGATTGACTTGACCTTCACGTCGTTCGCTGCAGCGCGTACGTAGCCGGCCAGGCACGTTTTTGAGCAGCGTCAAGATTACCGCTTGGATTTTAAAACATTCATAATTTTTGAACTATTAATCCAATTGATCTAAAACTTTCCAGAAAACTTCTTTGAACCTTAATGAACAACTTTCTCACTGAAAGCTTTCCTTAGCTTGAAATTCGTTCGCTAAACGAGGCGCTTTAAGGTTAAAATTCATGATTTTTGCATTGCCTCAAAAAAAATTAATAACTTTTTTGTTTATTACAATATTCTCGTTTTTCTTTCTTAGATAGTTTCAGAAGACTTAAACACGTACTTTCTATTGGGGAAATCGGGAAATGATGAAAATTGGCTAAATTAGCGCGAGTTTAAGTGAAAAAAGATTGGAATTTTTCGTTTTCAAAAAATCCACTTTTTGCAAGAGGAAAAAAAGATGCGCCTTGAAATTCTCTACACGTTTGAAGTATTTTACAATTATTTTAAAATTTTTAAGTTTTTTGTTTGACATCTGCAAAAATGTACATTTTATTTTAAATTCGGCTGTATTTCAAATTATTTCAATTTCTAAATTTAATTCGAATCTTTTTAAAACTTCTAAATATCTCTAATATTTTTACAAATAGCAAGTGTTCTATTATTATTTATAAATTCAAATATATATATTTTTTAATTTGCAAGATTTTCTAAAAGTTATAGAAAAAGTTCAATTAATTGTGAAATATATTTAAAAGTTCTGACAAAAAATTCAAAAATGATTTTGAGTTTGGAAAAATTTAAAACCACTTTTAGATTTCTCAAGATTTTGAAATAAAATTCTAAAGCTTTTAAAGAATGTCTAGACTTATAAACGTTCTAATTTTTTTTTAAGTTCTAATTTTTGAATTGAAAAACTTTTGAACTTCAATGTTAAAAGTTTGGAATTCAAGTGTTCCACTTTGAATGCTTTAATTTGTTTATTACTTTATATGGAAAAATGTTTAGAATATAATTTGATTTTTTAAATTTCATTGGCCGTGAAAAATGTTTGCAAACTGGGAAATGACCGGGAATTTTTTTCTTCGATTAAAACGGCCACCCTGAACAATTAAATTTTTGAATCAGTGATTTCTAGCTTATTAACTCCTAATGTGTTCTCTTTTATTGCAGCGAAGGTCGAGATTTCCGAGAACCTCGCGAATCTCGTGATCAACCTCGCGAGTTCTCGGTACCTCGTCGTGATTTTCGAGGATCCGGTGATAACGCACGCCCTGACTTCCGTGGTGGACGTGGGGGTGGCGGTGGACCTCGGACTGCCGGTGGCGTTTCCGGCGGCAGTGACCGTGCTGGCGTAGAACGTGGTGGTGATCGTGGCGGCGATCGTGGTGAACGTGGATTGGGCCGTCCCCGCGGGCGTGGAGGTCGTGGTGGTTATTACGATAACCGTGGAAAACGTGAATTTGATCGGCAATCTGGTTCCGACAAAACGTAAGTTTGATTTTTTCCTGTACAGCTCATTTTACACTTGACATTTTACATTTGGCATACATATTTTGAGAAAAAGAGTCGTGTTGCTATTTTCCTTTCTCTGTAGCAAGTTGAAAAGGGCAGGCCTCAGACTCACACTATTGATACTTTTTTGATAAAAAACATTTTGTTTTTATTTGATCAACAGTAAATATGAATTAAATAGTTATTTTAAAAATTTAACTGTACTTGAAGTTTTAAAAAGTGAACAATAATTGATTTATTAAGCTAATTAATTTGTAATTGTTGGTTTTTAATGTATTAATAACAATCCTACCTGGAAGAAAGCCGGAAGAGAAATATTTCCAACTAGAAAGTACATAATTTTCATAGTGTTTTGAATAATTAAACTTCAAAGGTTCACAATATTTCTCACAGTATTTAAAATTCTGCAGTTTGGAGTGGTGAAAATGACAGCGATTTTTGATTTATCAGAATCATATCTTTTTGTAAAAAAAATCTATCCAGTCGTTTTAAATGTGACATGGTACTACCTGATATAATAATTATTAATAATATCTGTATCGCCTTAAAAATTTTCATAATTCTAATTTAAAATTATAGATTTTGAATGTGCATTTCTAAAATATTTTAATCTTTGAGATCTTGAAACCATAGGTTTCGAATTTTTAATTTCACAGTATTGTAGTTTCCTATTCAAATATTCAAAATTACAGGACCATTTCGCTATTCAATATTTCAAAATTTCATATTAAAAGCCTTGACAGTCAGTTTTGAATTTAATAATTAAGCTTAAAATTGTACAATTTCAAAAAGTAAAATCATTATAATAATATTATTTTGTTTTCTTTATTTTAATTTTCAAATTTCAATGTAAGCTCTTGAAATTGTTCTATTTTTATTTGAAGATTTAAAGAAATAAATCATTTCAAATTGAACAATATTTTATTCGAAATTCCCAAGAATGAATAATAGTTCTCAAGGCATTTTTAGATCAAGTTTAAAATAAAAAAAAGGTAAAAATTAAACTATCTGAAATTGATATATCAGTAATTGAATAATTTTTGTGATTTTAAGTTGTTTTAATTTTGCATTAAAATTTAATTTGATTGGATTTTGTAAAGTATAATAACAGTTTAAAAACTTCAAATATTGGAAATTTTAAAGGGTGTGAGTGACAAAATGTTTTAATGTCACAAATGTTAGTGAATAAATTTTTTTCATTTTTAATGTTCCCCATTTAAAATTACTATTTATTTTGAAAGTTTTTTTTTAGAATAAGTCAATTTATTTGTTCATTTTAGAAAAATTGGTCTAATCAGCTTTAACGTTTACTTCCAATTTTATCATGTGATAACAATTAAAAATTCTAGAATATAAGAAGCTTTTATTTTGAAAGATTCAATTTAGTTTTCAATATTAAATAGTAAAATTTTAATCGCTTTGTATTTAAAATTATTCAAATTCAAGAGTTTCCAGACTTTAATTATTTAGTTTCGAACGATTTTATTGATAAAGATTACAATTTCAATTCCTCTGAATTTTAAATGGTCAAAATTTCAAATCTTAAAATATTCAATTCTTAACGTTTCGACATTTTCCTATTTTCGACATTTTGATCTAAAATCTGACTAGTTTCGTGATTCTCTAATTCAAATTCAAATTGTGTTATTTTGTTCTTTAGAGACTTTTGCAATTCGAATTATTAACTATAATTATTGTTTCAAAAATACTTGAAAAAAAAATGTATTTTAATAATGAATTTTTAAATTTGCAATTGATTCAAAGTTTATCGTCTTCCGCAATTGATAATATATGTGAAAATTGTTTTTCTAAGCCGGAAGCAATCGCGAATTTTTAGAGATATGTAGAGGCTTTGAAAAGATTCAAAATTAATTAAAAATTTTTTAATGATTTCAAATAATTTAAACGAAGTCTTGTGTTCCGAGTAAATCCGGCTCTTTCACCTAAATTCCGGTGCAAATAGCCATGATTTAATTTAAAACATAATGTAGATTTGAAAAAAACACTAGTTTTTTAAGAATTAGGAAAGAATTCAACAGAATAAAAACATTGCCTTAAGATTGTTGAGAAAATTGAAAATGATTTTTTAGTTTTGAAAATTCTTTGAAATTCGAATAATTTTAAAAGATTTTTAGCAGTTATGAAAAACTTTTAATAATAATTTTACATTTGGAAAGTTTTGAAACATGTAGATTTTTTAAGACTTTGAAATAAACTTTTCAAGAATATATAAATTATTTAAAGATAAAAAAGTTCAACTTCTAATGTCAAAATTGTCCAGTTAAAAAACAAAAATCAATCGTGTAAGTTTTAACGTTTCTAGCTTGAAATTGGTTAAAATACTGTAATTTACTTTTTTAAATTTATTGATTTTTAAATTTAGAACGTTGAAAATGATAAACATAAATTTATAATTTTGAAACTGAATCTGAATCATTGTACTCTACAATTAATAAAATTTCAAAATTCTCAATTTTTCAGTTTAAATGCATTTAATTCAAAAATTTTACATTGAAAAGTGTTAGTGCTTTCTATTTCAATAGAAAATGTTAAATTCCAGTTTATTTTTTATTAATTCAAATGGAAAAATGGTTAGCTTTCGAGTTAGAATTTATTAATTAAAATGATCGTGAGAAATGTTTGCGAACCGGGAAATGACCCGGAATTTTTCTCTTTGATTAAAACGGCCACCAAGTATAATTCAGGACATTTTTTAAGATTCCGAAAACTTTTTTGTGTATTTCAGTAATTTTAAAAGATTTTTTTACCTTTTTTAATTTTAATCTGAAATATTTGACGGAATTTTTTTATTAATTTGAAGGGATTTCAAAGGATTTTAAATATATGAGGGTATTGTAAAATATTACCAGGCATTTTCAAGAGCTTAAAAAAATTCAAGGAATTTCAAAATATATCAAAGATTTGAAATATTTGAGAAAATTTTAAAGATTCCCTGATTAAAAAAAAAATAGTTTCAATACTTTGAAGTTTTTTTAAAGGCCTCGAATTATTTTAGGGCATTTAAAAAGTTCCTAAGGCAATATCAAGAGATTTAAACAATTTCTAGGAATTTCCAAAGGTTTCAATCATTTTAAGGGATTTAAAAAATGTTGCATGCGGTTTTAAAGAATTTTCTAAAATTTTAGAAGAGATAAGAGGGATTTTTTACATCACCTGTAATGTTACAGGATATTTTAAAAGGTTCCAAGGTATTCTATAATATTTCCGAAGATTTAAATGATTTCATGGGGTCTTAAGGGATCTCATAGTATTTTAATTAATTCTCCAGGACTTCAGGAAGTATCATCAGATTTCGTGTAATTCCACAGGATTTAAAAATATTTTTATGTATTTCAAAGAATTTATTCACAAGATTTGAGGGATTTCGTAGAGTTATGAAGATTTCAAGAGATTTTCAATTATTTTTTGCAATCCATTTGGAATTCGCCCTAAATTCTTCTAAATCCACTCAGTTTTACTCAATTCAGTTTATTTTTAAAACGTTTTTGTTTAATACATCTTAAAGTCATTTAAACTTTCTTTAATTTTTTTAAAACTCATTTCAAACTTACTGAATTGACTGAATTTTTTCATATTGTTGAATTCACTTGATTGTTTTTTAAATTCAATTTGATTTTTTAAATTAATTTCATCGAATTCTTCTGTTTTCCCCTCAAATTCTTCTTAATTCACTCAAATTTTACTGAATAAAATGGATTTTTTCGTTTAAAAAAATATATGTCCAAATTTAGTTTGATTTTTTAAAATGAATTTCCTCGAATTCTTCTTGTTTTCCTCAAATTCCTCTAAATTTACTCAAATTTTAGTAAAAGAAGTGGATTGTTTCGATTTTAAAAAAGGTTTCAAATTTTTGAAGAGATTAAAACTTTGTTTTTAATTCACCCTTCATTTCTTAATTTACTATTCTAAATTTAGTCAGTTCTAATTAATTAAATGAGTTTTTTTTTAATCTCAAAAGTTTTCATTTAATTGATCCTGAGTCTTTTAACATCACCTTGAATTCTTAGACATTTCATCGAACTCTTCTCTTTACCTTAAATTCCCCTAAATTCATTTCAATTTTAGGGAAAGCAATATAATTTTTTTATTTTTAACATTTTTTGAATATGCAGGATTATCGAGAATGTCTGGGAGATTATCAAATTTTAAAGGAATTTCGAATAATTTCCTAACATTTCAAAAGACTAAAAAAAGATTTCATTGCATTTTTACGGGTTTTACCAAATTCAAGAGATTCATAGAATTTCAAAAGAATTAAAAAGATTCCATAAGATTCTAAGAAATTTTCATGGATTTTAAGGGGTTTTAAAGAATTGGAGAGTGTTCTAAAGGTTTCAGATAATTTTAATAGAACCTTCTTAATAGATTTCAGTGGATTTCAATGAGTTCAGGGTATTTTGAAAAGATTTAAAGAAATTTAATGGCATTTAAACATTTTCTTCAGGATATCAATGATATTTAAAAAATTACAAGGTATTTTGTGGGAGCTTTTATATTTTATACCATTTAAAAAAAGTATTTAATCCTTCTATTGAATATTTTAAAATTCGTATGATACTATTTTGCTACTTTTTCTAAATTTATGCTACTATTAACACTACGTTTAAAATTTTTTAATGAGTCTGAGACCTGAAAAGGCATTTTGATTCTATTCACGTCTCACTGTTTTGTGGGTCTTGTTTTTTTTTTATCGCATGTGAATAAATCACTTCAATGTCCCGGAAGTTGGATCCGCAAACCTTTTTTTTCTAAAAAATTTAAGTTGTGCTAAATTGTGCTAGACTTGTGCTCATTTGTGCCGTAAATAGTTTTTTTGAAAAATAAAAAATTACGGGCACAATTTCTGAAAAACGTTTTTTTTTTTGCTAGATCCGCAACTTCTTACTAGAGTAAAAAAGAAAGGTTGTTCGAAAAACTAAAACTTGTGCTAGTTTGTGCTCGATAAATGCAGTCTTTATTCCCTCACAAAATTACGCGAGATCAACAGTTCTCATACGGAAACTCAAAAAACATACAAGATCCAAAAATAACTAAATTTCGAAAAAATAAAACTTATGCTAAGTTGTGTTCGACAAATGCAGTCTTTATTCCCTCTAACAAAATTACGCATTTGTCGACCACAGCTCAGCACAAGTTTAATTTTTTCGAAATTTAGTTATTTTTGGATCTTGTATGTTTTTTGAGTTTTCGTGTGAGAACTGTTGATCTCGCGTAATTTTGTTACAGGGAATAAAGACTGCATTTATCGAGCACAAACTAGCACAAGTTTTAGTTTATCGAAATTTCAAAAAATAATAAATTTTTTTTTTGAAACGGATAGGTTTTTGGAATTTTTATTTCTTGCAGAAAATTGTGTATACTTCGAGCCGCCTAGCCCTTTCTTTTTACTTTAGTAAGAAGTTACGGATCTAGCAAAAAAAAAGTTTTTCAAAAATTGTGCCGGTAATTTTTGATTTTTTAAAAAACTATTTGCGGCACAAATGAGCACAAGTCTAGCACAGCTTAAATATTTTAGAAAAAATAAGTTTGCGGATCTAACTTCCGGGACATCAATTTTATTTTTTATTAATCAATATTGTAACTTAAGAAACGATTACCCTTGGCAAACATTCGTCTAGAATTATTTTTATATTTACCATTGTAAACTCTAATTAAATATTAATTATGTTAATATTTAATATCTAAAAAGCTAATCAATGAAACTGACAATTTATTATATCTTTTTTTTTTGCCTATGCCCATAAACAGGCTGCCGAGGTAAGGATTTTATCATGTAGCACATTATGCATGCTCTTGAACCACCTTTTTCCAATTTAAAAGTGTAATGAATTTTCAAATTTGTGGCTGCAAAGAAATTAAAAGCCTAAGATACCTGGAATTAGCGGGGAATTTACTAATATCAGGAAAAGATATCTTTTATACAAAATAAAAATTTGTTGGAACTAATATTCAGTTTCATGGACTGAAGGAACAATTATCCAGTTTTATCTATGAATATTTTTATTTATTTAGATGTTTAAGAGGATTGAAAAAAAAAAATTATTAATATTTTAATGGTTCCGTATTTATTAAGATAAATCATACCTGAGAAAATCGAGATATGTGGGAAAAACCTGCAATAGTCAGGAATTTTTTCCAGGATTTTAGTGAAGTCCCTGTAATTTTAACAGTTTTGAGAATTATGTTTCAAATACATTTTTTAAGGCTCAAATTTGTCTAAAACGCGAAATAATAAAAGTAAAATTGGTTACAGTGGAGTGAAACCAGTTGACAAGAAGGATGGCGCTGGTAACCACAACTGGGGATCTACCAACGACGAGATTGAGTAAGTACCAGCAAGAATTTAAAAAAAAAGGATCACAGTCCATCCCCCTTTTTTCCCTCAAATTAAAAAATTGTCTAAAATCGTGAAAATCTGAATAATTGACTTTTTGATATTGGAATACTTAAAAAATCCGAAGAATACGGAAGAACCGGGAAATTATCGGAAACTTCATTGGCCGGGAATTTACATCTGATTGCAGTAAAATAAAAGTTTTCATTATTTTAATAATTTTGCTAAATTTATAAAAGTGATTTCTACTTTATGTGCGGTGACAGGGCTATTTGAAAATATAACTGCTTTGTTGAAAATCAATTGTTCAGCTTAAAATTTAACTATTTGAGTAGAAAATTTAACTATTGTACAAAAAAAAAACTTTTTGTTGTTAAGAATTGAATATGTAATAAAAAATTCAAATATTTTATTTTTGGTTGAAATTTGATCTTTTTTGGATGAAAATTCAACTCTTTGGTAGGTAAAAAATTTAGCTATGCTAGTTGAAGATTCATCTTTTGTTGAAGATTCATCAGTTTGGTTGAAAGTTAATTTTAACAACTGGAAATTAAGCGTTCTATTTCAGGTGGAAAATGGACCTCTTTCAGTTCAAAATCTAACAATTTGAATGTAAATTTGCCTTTTTAAATTGAAAATTCATTTATTTCGTTGAAAATTCACGTATTTTGTTGAAAAATCGACTGTTTTCGTAGAAAATCTATTTTTTTTTTTTGTTAAAAATTCAATTATTCCAGTTAAATATTCATAATTTTAGTGGAAGCTTGTTCTTTTACGTTAGAACAAAAAATTTACTTGGTTGAAAAATAAACCCTTCTGTTGAATTCGTTTTTTCTTCTGATGAAAAGGAGTCTTTTTACCGAAAATTTAACTATTTTTCGAAAAATCCGATTTTTTTGTCGAGAATCCAATTTTCAACGGAAAGTTCAACTATTCTATTTTGGGTTGAAACTTAAAATTTTTTATTTAAAAATTAACTATTTTTTTCGAAAATTTATGTGATTTGTGGAAAATTCATCTTTTTGGTTGAAAATTCAAGTATCTCAGTTAAATATTCATCATTTTAGTTAAAAATTCATCTTTCAGGTTAGAAATAAATTTACTTAGTTAAAAAATAAACTCTTTTGTTGAAAATTAATTTTTTTATTGAAGATTAATTATTTTAATTAAAAATTCGTTTCCTTTTGTTGAAAAATGAGCCATTTTATTAATTTTTTTGTTTGTTGAGATGAATTTTTTTCATAAACTGAAAATGCCATTCCAGTTTAATATTCCATAATTTTCGTTAAAAATTCCTTTTTTTTTTGGCTGGACATTCATTTTTTGACTGAAAATTTAATTATTTAATTTTTGGTTGAAAAATGATCTTTTTTAGCTGAAAATTCGTCTTTTTTGGTTGAACATTGATTTTCTTAACTTAAAAATTAATTATTGAAGTTTTGGTTGAAAATTTATCTTTTTTTAGTAAAAATGGATTCATTGCTTTAGTTGAAACCTTATTTTTTTTTGAAAATTCAAAAAATCCAGTTGAGGATTCATCATTTTAGTTGAAAATTCATCAGTTAAGATGAAAATTCCTTTTTTTGTACTCAAAATATAACTATTCCATTTTTTGTTAAAACTTGTTGTTTTTTTCGGTTCAAAATTGAACTATTTGGTTGAAAAGTTTGTCTCTTTTAAATGAAAATTCAAGTATTTTAGTTAACTATTTATCATTTTAGTTGAAAATTAATCTGTTTAGTTTATAATCCCACAAAAAAGTTGAAAAATTGCAATATTATTTTTGGTCATAAATATATTTTTGTAAAATATATGAAACATATAACCATGAAGTTTCTATGTAATTTCCTCAAAATAATTATTTATTTAACTTTTATTCTGATTTGCCTACAGGTAAGATGTTTTCGAATACTTCCAACTTTTATATTACAAATTGAAGTTCTTGCAATTCGAAAAGAAATTTTTTTAAATTTATACTTGTAAGATTCTGTGATACGATGAAGAAATAGCTTCAAAATGAGCCCAAGAACATTGAAAAATGAAATTTACACTATTTTTGCAATATCTACTTAAAAACTAGACAAATTGGCTTCTCCCTGGGCTTATTTTATACAGAATTTCAAAAACAATTAACCTTTTAAAGAGAATTTTTTTTAGCTCTGGTACAATTAAAATTAAGAGAATTTATTCAGTCATAAAAAAAAGGGATGGCCTAAAACTTTTGCACGGCAATGTAGCTGTCAGGGAAAATAGAAATTGATATCTATTAATATTATTTTTTTTTAAGCACTTCCTAATATCAATATAAATATTTGTTGAATGTACATTCTTGAAAAATAGAATTCGATTCTTGGTTTTTTTATTTGTAGTTATTTATTTATTGATAGTTTGGATGCATGTCCTTAACTTAATTAATCTATACTGCCATGTAAAGCACATTTTTCTGGCTTGTTCAGGGTGGCCGCTTTTTTTTTACCAGGAATTATACAAATTTGTGGATGAAAAATTGTCCACGTTCGATTTCAACCGTTTTTAAATAATTAGCGGAATTGTTATGTTTTTCAATTATGCTATTATTTAGCTAATAACACATAATTCAAAATTTTATTACTTTAAAAATTTTTCAGTTAAAATTTTTATTTTTAAGTTTACACGTTTAATTTAAAGAATTTTTAAATGCTTTCATAAAGACTTGAACAAATAAAAAATAAAAGCCTTTGATGTTGAAAATTTTGGATAAAAAACATTTTTATTTAATAAATAAATACATTTTTTTAAAGTTTATCTGTACTTTAAGTTATAAAAAGTGAACAAAAACGATTTGACAAAACGATTTTGGACCATTTGGAAATTTAAGAATTTTCAGATTTTAACGTTAAAACTTGAAAGGTTTCAATTTGAAAGTCGTAGCCATTAAACAAATATGAACGTGTGACTGAAAGTTTATAAACTATTTTCAACTTAAAAATAACTTCATAATATATTCTTAATTAAAGGATTTTATTAAATTTAAAACATTGTTTCAGTCTAAAAATATTTAATTCCTAACCCATTCAATTTGAAATTTTTAATTACAAAATATTCATTATGGAATATTTAGCAATATTTGAATTTTTATTTAAGACAAATTTTGACAGATATTTAGAAGTTCTGAAAAAATTTCCAAAATAATTTTAAATTCAAAACAAATTTAAAACAACTTCTAGATTTATCAAGATTTTGAAATAAACTTCTAAAGCTTTTCAAGGATGTTTAAACTATTTAAAAAGAAAATAATTGAATTTCTAATTTAAGAAGTGTTCAGTTAAAAATTTCTCCATTTTTCAATATTTGATGTTTCTAGCTTAAAATTCCTTAAAATTATATAATTTTAAAGTTCATTGATTGATTTTTTAATTTAGAGCATTGAAAAATATAACGTGGATTTGTATTTTTTTATATTGAAAAAGGTTAGTACCTTTAATTTTATACGCGTAAATCATTGAGCATTTGAATACAACATTTTTAAATTAAATGTTTTAAATTTCAATTTTAAAAGTTTTAAATTTAAGAGTTCCACTTTTGAGTACTTTGCGAACCGGGAAATGACCTGCAATTTATATCGTCGATTAAAACGGCCACCCTGGTTTGTCTTTTTGTTCGAATTCAACTATTTTTGAAAAATATTTTTTTTTTAAGAATCATCAACTTGATTGTAAATCCACATCTAGTTAAAAAAAAGAGCTTATTTTTTTGGAAATAAGTTTGTTCTTTGGATAAAAATGAGTTTTTTTTAACGAAAAATGTAACTTTCAGTTGAATATTGCATAATTTTAGTTAAAACTTCATCTCTTTGGCTAAACATTAATTTTTTTAACTAAACATTTACCTTTTCAATTGTTGGTGGCAAAATTGTCTTTTTACGTTGAAAATTCGTCTATATAATTTTAGTTAAAAATTCATACCTTTGTTTAACAATGTAACTATTTTTGGAAATTTTTTTTTGTTGGCAATTTTTTTTTCAGCTGTAAGTGCAACTATTCCAGTTAAATATACCATTATTTTAGTTGAAAATTAATCTCTGGTTAATTATTCTTGTTTTAAAAAGTCTTCTTGTCTCTTCAATTCAACTTTTTTTTTAAAAATTTATTTCTTGTTGAAATTTGAGCTGTTTTGTTTTTAAAATTCGTTCTTACTTTGGCTAAAAATAAATTTTTTAAACCAGTAATGTAACTATTCCAGTTGAATATTACAAAATTTTAGTTAAAACTTTATATCTACAGTTGAAAAGTTGCCTTTTTTAATCGAAAATTCGTCTATTTTGGTAAAAAGTAATCTTGGATTGAAACTTCAATTATTGTAGTTGAAGATTCATAATTTTAGTTAAAAATTCATAACTTTTTTTTTGAAAATGTAACCATTTTTTTTTAACTGTTCCAGTTGAAGATGCATTATATTAGTTGAAAACTAATTTTTTAAACTAAAAATGTGACTTCCATTTTTTGTTAAAGATTGATATTGTTTAGTTTTTTAATTCGTATTTTTTTTGCGGAAAACTAATCTTGGTTGAAAGTTCCTCTTTCTGGTAAAAAATGCAACTTTTTGTTGAAAATTGACCTTTTTTTTGTTGGCTTGACCATTCAACAAATTGACGAAATGTTGTCTTTCTTGGTTGAAGAATTATTTTTGTTGATAATTCATATTGTTTGTGAGAAAATTCACCTTCCTGGTTGAAAAATAAACTTAAGCTTTTTGTTAAAAATTCGTCTTTTTGGTATTTAATTAAGGTTCGTTGTTTTTTAAACGCAAATTATTCATAAAAAATGTATCTTTTTTGTAATATTTGGTAACACCATTTTTGGTAACATTTGTAGAAAAAAAATGAGTAATTTTAAGAGATATTTAGGAGTTTTAAAAGGATTAAAAATTATCATGCCAAATTTCAGGAAGTTTTCTTAAAATCTTTTAGAATGTTTGAAAATTTTGTTTAAATCTTTGAAAAACTTTTTAAATATTCTCTTAAAATAATTTTTCAAAATGAAAAGTTATTTTTAATTTTCCTAGGAATCTTAAGAATATGTTTTTATTCTTTTGAAGCCTTTTACAATTCTTGTCTACATTTTGTTGTATATTAGGCTACCATTTCAAGTATTACATTAATTTTGAATCTTTTCAAAACTTCTACATATATCTTAAAATTATTCAAATTACTAAAATCAAATGACTAAAATTTGCAGTATTTTCTGAAAACTGTAGACAAAATTTAATTTATTTTGACAGATATTTAGAAGTTTTGAAAAAATTTCCAAAATAATTTTAAATTTAAAACAACTTCTAAATTTCTCAAGATTTTGAAATAAAATTTTGAAGTTTTCCAAGGATGTTTAAATTGTTTAAAAAGAAAGTAATTGAATTTCTAATTTAAGAAGTGTTCAATAAAGATTTTTTCAATTTTTCAATATTTGATGTTTCTAGCTTAAAATTCCTTAGTTATATAATTTTGAAAATTTTAAAGTTAATTGATTGACTTTTTAATTTAGATAATTGAAAATGATAACGTGGATTTATATTTTCTTTTATTGAAAAATGTTGGTACCTTCAATTTTATACGCGTAAATTATTGAGCATTTGAATACAAAAATTTTTAATTAAAAACTTTTAAATTAAAATTTTAAAAGTTCAAAATTTAACAGTTCCTCTTTGAGTGCTTTCATTTGCAGCTCAGTTTTTATTACCTCAAGTGGGAAATTTTTTAGCTTGACCACCCTGCTTGTTTCACTATTTTACTTTGTACATTATTGAAACCTTATTCGCTTTGGTAATACTTTCCTGTCAGAAATGTTCGTCTTAATGTCAGGGGAATTGAAAAATTCAATCTTGTGGGCCACCCTGTTTAAAATAAATGTTTGCATTTTGAGACTTTTTCTTGTCGAAAAATGCTTCTTTTCACCTAAAATTGCACAAAAATCCCATCTTGCCATTTTTTCAATAGTCCTTCTTTTTTTTTTTTCTTTTTTTTTTTGTAACCAATTGTCGTCTTGTTCCACAGAGAAATTTTGAACCCGGCAACTAATGATTGGGACACTGATAAAACGGCGGATCTCGATGTGTCTACGGCGGCTGTTGAAGGCAAGGAAGGTGAGACGGCCAATACCTCCTCGGAGGAGAAGCCAGCCGAAGAAGAGTCGCGAGAAATAACTTTGGACGAGTGGAAGGCGAAACAGGGCAGTCGTTCTAAGCCCCAGTACAATTTGCGCAAAGCTGGCGAAGGCGAAGACTTGACTCGCTGGAAGAAGATGTACGCTCTTGAGAAGAAGAAGGAGGGCGAAGAGGAGGATGAGGACGAGGAGGATTATGACGTCGCTACCGAGTATCCTCAACGAGTTGGCAGACAGAAACGTGTTTTCGATATTGATATCCAATTCAGCGATAGCCGTCGTGGTGGTGGCGGTCGTGGAGGCCGTGGAGGACGCGGAGGACGTGGTGATCGCGCCAATGGTGGTCGTGGATTCGGAGGCCGTGGTGGTCCACCAAGGGATGCTGCTGAGCCTCGCGGTCCTCCTGTGAGTTTAAAAAATCAGCTTTATTTCCTTTATTTTGTGTTCAGAGGTGCCATCTTTCTTCTTACGACTTGTTTTTTGTTTGATTGATTGCATTTTTATTTAGATTTTGATGTTTTTTTTTGTTTGTTTTTTTTTTTTTTTTAATATATAATTTTTGTTTAATTCTAATCGATAATTTGGGTTGGCTGGGAAACTTCATTTTCAAAATTCCTTAACTTTCACCTAATTTTTTACTTTCTCTCTGAAATTGTAAGGAAATTTTTTAATACGCGCAAATACCTGGAAATGTCAGGGATTTTTTTTTAAGTCGGAATTTTTTTGCGGGCGTGCTTAGTTTTGGTTTTTTTAATTGCATTTTAAAATTGAATAACAATGATTCTTTATTTGTAAAAGTAGCTTTATATTAGTGCTTTAAACTCTTTTGTTGAAAATCCTTTTTTTTTTATTTACTTTTAAATCCATTTTTTTAACTGTAAATTGAACAATCTTTTTTTTTTAATTGACCGTGATCAATTAAAAATTAAACTATTCGGTTAAAAATACATGTATTTTGTTGAAAATTCGCCAGTTTGTTTGCAATATTTTCTCTCTTGCTACGTTTTTCATTAAAAATTTATCCTTCTTGGAATGAAAATTCAATTACTTGGTTAAAAGTTAAACATTTTAGTGAAATCATTTTTTTAAGGTGCATTATTTTAATTAAAAATTGATCTCTTTGGTTGAAAACTGAGTTGTTTGGTTGAAAATTCGTTTTATCCTTGGCTGAAAATTAATTTTTGTCTAGAAATTGATCTATTACGGTGGAAACTTCAACTGTTTTGTTGAAAAATCATTTCTTTTATTGGCTAAAAATTAATTTTTTTAACTGAAAATGTGAATAACTATTCTAATTTAATATTCCGTCATTTTAGTTGGACACTTATCTCTTTGGTTGAATATTACTAAAATTATCCATTGTAGCTGCAATTGTGATTTTTAATAGAAATCAGTTGTAATTAAAATTTATTATGTTTAAACTGAAAATGTAACTACTCCAATTGAATATTTCATTATTTTAGTTAAAAACTTATCTTTTTTTGTTGAAAAAGTATTTTTTTAAATTAAAAATTCGTCTTTTTTGTTGAAAATTGGATTGTTCTAGATAAATATTCATCAGTTGAAAATTCATCAGATTGGTTAAAAATTGATTTTTTCATCTGAAATTGAAGTATTTGGTTCAAAATTTAAGTGTTTCAATAAAATATACATCATTTTATCTAAAAAATAATCTTTAAAAAATTCATCACTGATTAACATTTTTGTTGTGTGTGAAAAATTAATTTTGTTTTTTCTGAAAATTTAACTATTCCATTTTTGGTTGAAAATGGAAATTTTTAAGTTCAAAACTCAACTATTTGCTTGAAACTTGATTTTTTAAGCAAAACATTAAACTATTTGGTTGAGATTTTATATACATTGTTGAAAAATCGTCTTCATTGAAAATTATTTTTTTTTGTTTAATATTAAACTATTTTAGTTAATGATTCGTAATTTTAGTTGAAAGTTGATATTTTTTGTTTAAAAATCAACTATTTCAGATGAAAATTCATCATTTTATCATTTGAAAATTCATCAGATTGGTTAAAAATTGATCTTTTTATTTGTAATTCAACTATTTGGTTGAAAATTTGTCTTTTTTTTTTGTTCAGTTGAAAATTAAACTATGTTGTTAAAAATTAATGTATTGTTGAAAAATCTCTTTAAATGAATCTTCTTGTTAAAAACTAATCTTTGTTTCCAAAAATTTTAATCTTTTTGATTGCAAATTTAAGTATTTCAATTGAATATTCATCATTTTAGCTGAAAATTAATGTTTTTGGTTTAAAGTTAAACTCTTTTGTCAAAAATTAATATTTTGTTTTAAAATTAATCTGTTCCACATGAATATTTATTATATTGTAGTTAAAAATTCATAACTGTAGTTTACAATTTTTTTGTTTTGTTTATTTTGTTTGGAATTTTTTTTTTTAAATAAAAATTTAACTATTCTATTTTTGATTCAAAATTGATATTTTTCAGCTAAAATTTCAACTATTTGCTTAAAAAGTGATTTTTTTAAGCTGAAAAATCAAATATTTGGTTGAGATTCCATATACTTTGTTAAAAAATCATCATCTTGATTGAAAATTAATCTTTTTGATTTAATACTCAACTATTTTAGTTAGAGGTTCATAATTTTAGTTGAAAGTTCATCTTTTTTGTTTAAAAATCAACTATTTCAGATGAAGATTCATCATTTTATCCTTTGAAAATTCATCAGATGGGCTAAAAGTTGGTCTTTTTAGTTGTAATTCAACTATTCGGTTGAAAAGTTGTATTTTTTAGTTGAAAATTCAACTATTTTGTTGAAAATTCATTGTCTTGTTGGAAAATCTTTTTTTTTTGTACAAAATTAATCTTTTTGTTGAAAACTAATCTTGGTTTCCAAAATTTAATCTTTTTGATTGAAAATTTAAGTATTCCGATTGAGTATTCATCACTTTAGCAGAAAATTAATCTTTTTGGTCTGGTGGTTTTTGGTGGAACTCTTTTGTCAAAAATTCATCTTTACTTTTTAAATTAACCTGTTCCAGTTGAATATTTATTATTTTAGTTAAAAATTCACCAATGGTTTACATTTTTTGTTTGTTTTGAAAAATTAAATTTTTGAACTAAAAATTTAACTTCCCTTTTTTTTAAAACCGATATTTTGCAATTATTTTACTTAAAAAGTTAGGCATTTGAAGCGGTTTAAATTCAATTCAATATAGTACTATGAAAAAATATCTCTGGATAAACCTGGAATTGTTAGGGAATTTTTTTCCAGGATTAAAGTAGACACCCTGATGTATTTTGAGAGAGAAAAAATGGACTAAAAGTGACTATGTGGCAGCCTTGATTGTGCCATTTTCTTTAAATCCCTGATTTCCAGATTTTTCCTGACCCACTGCCATCCTGATATTTGTATCTTAAATATTTGCATCTTTAAAAAGAAACTTCAACATTTTTCATGAAAAAGCATAAAGCTTCATCACTTTGATTACTTTCAATTTAAAAGTTATTATTGCTGAAAATTAGTGTGTGTAGAAAAGAGAAGTTGGGGATTTTAAAAATCCACTGGGCGCTACTGAATTGAGAAATTAAATTTTTTAGATTTAAAAATTAAATTTTCTCAGTCGTGGAAAGATAGGTTTCCTTCTGATGAGCATTGGGAATGGTTAAGCTGCAGTACACCATCTGGTGACAAAAAACCCGAACTAGAAAGAACAGGTATAATTTTAAAGATGCATTTTAATTTGTGCATAAAATTGTTTTAACGATTTTTCTTGTAGAGTTTAAAGTATTTATTGGATACTAAAAATAAGTCTTGATCGGAAACAAAGGGGTGTAAATGGAATTTACATTGTATAAAGTAAAAACAAATATTTGTTTACAGACATATTTTTCTATTAAAACAAAAAATTATTGCTCTTCTATGCGAAAGTTAGATTAGAATTATTATTTGAATTCCAATCGCAGGGTTTTCGTTGAACCGGGAAATCGTGAATCTTATGAGATCGGCAAGTGACAGTGAAATAATTTTTTTACCGGAAATTTTACAAATTTATAGACAAAAATCTTCCACTTTAACAAATTAAAAATTCTAATTGTTAGGTGTACATTTTAATTTAAAGAATTAAAAAATGCAATTTTAAAGACTTAAGCCATTAAAAATTAGAATCATTTGAAATCGAAGATTTTAGGTAAAAAACATTCTTAGTTGTTCAACTGTGAATATAAATTAATAATGATTTTTAAAATTGAACTGTTCTTTAAGGTTTAGAAAGTCAAAAATAATTGATTCTACAATACTATTCGAAATCAGAATTTCCAATTTCTAACGTTAAAAATTATGGAAACTATTTCAGTTGAAAAGTCTTATTAGTTAAACAATTGTAAATGCCCGATTGAAACTATATAAACTATTTTCAATTTTAAAATAACTTTAAAATAATATATTCATAATTAAAAGCTTTTATTAAATTTAACATATTATTTTTGTCTAAAATATTCAATTTTTAAATCATTCAATTAAAAAAATATTTAGAAATATCTGACTGTTTATTTAAAATCAGTAATCGTAGTTAAATATTAAAAATTAAATTTTGAACGTTACATTTTAATTGTTCAATGTAAAAAAAAAAAATTAATTTTCAAGTCAAATTTTTGAACTTCGATGTATAAATAACAATTGAATACATACTATTCTTTAACAAAATCAAGGAAGTTGAAGAAATATTTAGAAGTTGAAACAAAATTCAAATTCATTTTAAAGCTTGTAATAATTTGAAATAATATAAACAAAGTGTCTACGTGTACCGAAAAAATCCGGCTATTAGTAATAAAATATCGGTGTAAATAGCCCAGGACCTAATTTAAAACACAATATAGATTTTGGCAGATTTAAAACACAAAATTTAGAGGCTTTTTAAAGAATTTTGAATGGCTTCAGAAGATTAAAAAACATTCTTTTACATTGGATTCATTTTAAAGGATATCTAAGAGTTCTGAAATAATTTCAAAAATAATAAAAAAAATTGACAAAATGTGAACAACATGCAGATGTTTCAAGAATTTCAAATAAGATTTGGAAGCATTTTCAGGATTTTTTAACCATTTAAAATATAAATAATTTAATTTTTAATTTAAGAAGTGTTCAGTTTATAAAAAAAATGTAATCGTTCAATTTTTTGTTTCTGACTTAAAATTGCTTTAAATGATATAATTTTGAAATTTATTTAATTCATTGATTCTTCAATTTAGACTTTAGAGCGTTGGAAATGTTTTATGCGTGTAAATTATTGAGCATTTGAATCAGATTTAAATGCAAAATTATTGAATTACAAAATTTTTAAACGTCAATTTTAAAAGTTTGAAATTCAAGAGTTCCACTTCACATTTTTTATAGATAAATTAAACTTTTTTTAAACTTAAATTCATTGAGACTTAAACGAAATAGTGAAATAATTGTTTGTTTTTTTAAAAACCTATTTGACAAAAATGTATTTTTTTACTGTATAGGAAGGAAATACTATCTAAAACTATTTGTTTTCGATGAAGATTTGTTTTTTGTATTTAATCATTGTTTTATATTTCAAACAACTATCGCAAAAAAACTTTAATGCAAAAATTAATTTACATCTTTCTAATTGTACCTACTCTTTTTAGTTCCACTTTTCGACGCCAGGTGGCGAAGTGGTAGACCACCATTCCCAATGGCTACACATAATATTTCAGGGTGTCTAGTGACCTTGAAAACCTTAAAAACCTGGAAATCTCCTTGATTTTTTTTTTTACGAAAACCGTGAATTTTAATTATTCTATTTTTTCTTTTCTTTCGAAATGCGAAGAGTAATTTAAATCTTTCAGCCTGTTATGAAAGAAACATCTTGTTTAGAAAAAATCTTGCTGCTGATTTTTTTGTATTTGTCAAGTTATAATTTATCTTTTGTTTAATAAAGTTTTCACAAAAATTCCCCAAAAATTTCGAACGTTTCACAAATATTTTAGAAGTTACAAAAGACTTTGAAGATATTAAAAAGGGTATATTAAACCACATTTCTAAGATTTCAAAACATTTCAAAGATTTTAAACAATTTCAAATTTTTTTAGGAGATATCAAAAGATTTCACAAAGATTTCGAACATTGCACAAAGATTTTAAAACGTTCAAAATATTTTAAAGATTTCGAAACATTTTAAATATTTTAAATAACTTCAGAATTTTTTAAGAGATGTCAAAAGATTTCACAAAAGTTTCAAAGAATTCATAAAACTTTCATAAAGATTTGAAAACAATACGAGAATTTCAAAGATTTCAACAAGGGTGGAGCATACCAGATTTCAAGGAATTCAAACAATTTTAAAGAATTCTTAAGGATTTCAAAACATTTCAAGAATTTCAAAACATTCAAAAGATTTTTAATGATTTCAAAAAGTTTCAAAAAATTTGAGATTATGTGAAAAGATTTGAATAATTTCAAATGAACAGAAAAGATTTCACGAACAAAACGATTAAAGAAACATTTCAAAAATATTTCAAAGATTTTATAAAGGTTAAAAGAAAATCTCACACAGTTTTCATAGATTTCAAAGCTTTCAAAGACTTAAAAGATTCCAACAAGGATACAGTAGAACAGATTTCAAAGATTTGAAAATATTTTAAACGACATAAAAAATTTTTCATAAGGTTTCAAAAGATTTAACAAAGATTTCAAATATTCCAGTGATTTCAAACGAATACAAAATACTTGTAGAAGATTTGATAATTTCTTTGAAGAATTCATAAGGATTTCAAAAGATTTCGAGAATTTCAAAAGATTTCAACGATTTTAAGCGATTTTAAACAAACACAAAAGATTTCGCAAACAAAGATTATTAAAATGCCAAAAGCTTTCTCATAGATTTCACCGAAATTTCAAGCTTTCACTAAGGTTGGTAATACTTTACAAAGATTTGAATGATTTCAAAGACATTACAAAGATTTAAAAATACTCCTAAAATTTCACACAGACGACTCATGTTTGCAGAAAATTAAGAATTTGTTTATGTATGATTTGGCTTTCTTTAGAAATTTTTGGCCAATAAAAAATGAAATGGCTCATTTTTTTACATGTATGACAAATGTTTATTTCATTGTTTGATGTAAAAAAGGAGACTTGGAAAATTTTGTTCCCAAGAATCGCTAAACACCCTGTATTTGTGTCCCTTGTTTTTGTTAACGTCTCACAAAAATCAGTGAAATAAAATGGGCTTTCTTCTTCTGTTAATTCTGCAGATTGAGGATGCTTTGAAATTGCAGGCTGTGGTGCCGGAGCAACGATCGCCTCGTGGCCGTCAGAACGCTCCAAAGGTGGACGACGAGCATGATTTCCCATCTTTGGGATAATTGTGTCAGGTATACACCACCAACAAATCCACAAGAAATTACATCATCATCAACAATACGAGATCTTGAACTACTACACTACTTGCTACAGCTCTACTACTACTACTACTACTACTACTACTCCTCCCACTGCTGCTATCCGACGGTTTCACATTCATAACATCGTTATTATTAGCGCGCATAATACAGTACACTTTTTCAGAATGAGATACGTAATTAATTAATGCGTCGTACATGGGGGGGGCCGTCTCGTTTAGAAAAGAAAACCTAGGTCTTCGAGAACCGTTTGAAAGTTTTTTTTATTTATTATAATTATTTTTTTTTTTTTGTAATGTAACTTGAAAAAGAAAAACTTGAATCGTAGAGTTGATACGGTATTTCGAGTTTGACACAATCCCACCTGAGTAGTGAATCGCTGTACATGAATAATCTACATTTGGCATCTGCTCAAAGCCGCGCCACCAATTGATCTCCTTGTTCTCCAAGTTTGAAATTGTTTCATGCAACAGTATCTTTGCGTAGTAAGTTACGTCTTTGGCTTGTCCATTCTTCTCAAGTGCAAAATGACGGAATAGGAAAAGCACATTAACTCCTTATCGCTCATTTATTTTTGATTTTTAAATAATATAATGCCTTAGGGAGCGAACCGCCGGTGATGCTGCTGACATAAAACACACTAGGGTTTATTCTTTTTCTCTGGAAGGGCTTGTCTGTGTTGTCGAGGGGAAAAAAAAAAAACAGAATGAGCTAAGAATTTTCTTTTTCGGATGGGAAGCGGAAACTCTGAGTTTAATTTCAATCCCATATTATATATATGAAAAAGGCCTATAATAGAGGCGCCTTGATGGCCCCTCTTTATTAAAAAAAAAAAAAAAAAAAAAAAAAACACTTACCATGTGTATAAACACCTCCATAGGAATCTAATTTCAACATGTTCGCTTCCACCTGTTGGCATGCTGAATTCTCGCAAACAGCAACACACAAAACAAAAATCTTGTCAGAATTTCTAAATCTGACATTCTTATTATCCTGAAGCGAGCATGTTGCCCCCTTTCTGTTTTTATAATTTTTGTACGATATTCGGAAGAAAAAAAAGAGCCAGGGCAACTCAAGTCGGTTACGCGTGAAAATTCGCGCGCGTTTCTAAAATTAGTCATATTATTATATTTTGCAGAAAAAAAAATGCCGAATCGTATTTCCTATATAGGTCCACCAAGTTGTTTTTCTTGGCTTGTATAGAAAAATACATTGTGTAGGAAACTTTTCCTCTCCGAGTTGTATCCGTGCAAAGTTCACGATTCAAGAATCAAGTAATAATCCGCGTGCGCGAAGGAAAACCACCGACGTAGCTTTACATTTTTACAGATTCTTAAAAAACCGACCCAGTGAGGGATAGAGTGAGAGAGAGAGGGAGGGAGGGGGGAAGGGAGAGTGAAAAAAAAGAAACAGTTTATAATCCAACAGGACACAATTACGCCCGGTACTTGTGTGTATGTGTGTGCATCAATTGTCATAACTCTTGATTACGAGCTACTTTCTTAGTTATTTACTATGATTGTTATTCTTTGAAGTAAAAACAAAACAAAGGTGAAAAAAAAACACAACCAAAAATTCTTCACGCCTTCATCAAGGATGGTGTTACGATATTTGAAACTTAGGTATATGTGTAAATATATTATATTTACAAATAATAAATTGTGACAAGACTAGCTAATTCGAGTTGACTTTTAATCGAAACGTCCGTCGGGAGGCAAGAATTATATTGTTTCTCGTAGATTTTTTGTGATTCACGAAAGAAAGAAAGAGAGCGAGAGAGAGAGAGAGATAGATAGATAGAGAGAGTGTGAGTGCAGCTCTTAGAATTGTACGATCTTGCTTGAGTGAACTTGTACCTGAGACGCAAGTTGAAAGAAATTAAATTTAGAGCTCCTACCTTTTCTACATTGAATCAATGAAGCCAGATGATACGATTTAGCAGCTAAACGATGTATCGATCATTATTTTATATAAACGTTCCCTGAATAAATGAAAGACAGACGAGAATACCGAGAGAATATATTTTATTTTTATTTTTTTCGGTCATTGCTAACAAGCGAGATACGTCTCTTTATCTACATTCTCGCTAAGAACAAGAAAAAGTATTTTGATTGAAAAAAAAAAGAAGAAACAAATGTGAAAATTTGGAGGAAAAAAATTTTAATGCAGCCATTTTTTTCGAAAAGCCGTAACAGTAGATTAAAAGCGCGATTAAATAAAATAAAAAAATCAGTCATTTTATTAGCGTGCTAGTTTCAAAGTTTCGTACTCATATAAACGCGCAACCTTGCATTTACTTGAAAAAAAAAATGTTTTCTTTTTGTCTTCATCTTCATCATTCGTTTTATTTTTTATAGTCATATTGCTTAAGTAATGCTTAATTAAATTTAAATGGAAAAGAACTCGTTGATCAAGAAGAAAGTGATTAAAATACAATCTTTTAAAGATGTTTTATCTCTTCGTACCTTTGCCTTCAATCTCGTGTTTGAATAAGATTACAAAATAATAGTGATATAGACGTTTAAAGGGTGGATTTTTTCTTTTTTGTTTTTTTTTCTTTTTTGCTCCAATATTGTTGACTGTAATGGTTGAATTAAAAAAATGATGTCAATTTTGACGTTGAAATCGTGTTACAGAAAAGGCAAAAATTCAATACAACACAGAAGTGAATTGTGTGAATGCAATGTTACGATTGTATATACATTATGTCATTAATAAGCAATCTGTGTCTTGTGAAAAAATAAAGGAAATTTCGAGAAGAAAATGGTTGAAAATGAGATTGATTTTTATACAAGTCACTCGTTTTTTTTCTTGTTTTTGTTTCGGTAAAGATATTTTTTTTTAAGTGCCTTAGAACAAATGGTGAAAGGAATTAATATTTTTTTGTAATTGACAACTATTTTATGTTGCAGTCTTTTGTGTTTTATATTATTCAGGGTGGCCGCTGAACCGGGAAATAACCGGTAATTTTCTGGGACCGGGAAATGACAGTGAATTTATTTCTTGACTGAGAATTTTACAAATTTTCAGAAGAAAAATCAGCCCAAGTTCGAGTTCAACAGTTTTTTAAATAATTAAAGTGCAGTCTAAAGAAATTAGACAATTAAAAATTAAAAGCGTTTGAAGTAGAACATTTTTGATAAAAAAAACTGTTTTATTTTATCGACTGTAAATATAAAGAATTTTTTTTTTAATGGAGCTGTACTTTGAATATAAAAATCCGAATAATAATTGATTTGATAAAATGATTTTAGATCCGTTAAAAATTTGAGAATTTCCAGATTGTAACTGTTTTAATTCGAAAATCTTAATAAGAATTGATATTGATATATCATTTATTCCGATAATTTTTATTTTTAACTGAAAATTTTAATGATTCATTAGTAAAATATTTTAATTGAAAATGTTAGGCCTTCCCTTATATTCTTTTGTATATTAAATTCAATAAATAAATTTATTAATACTTATATTATTTCTATTAATTTGTTTAGCCATTGAAAATGTTAACCTGCATTTGAAACTTTATAAACTATTTTCTACTTAAAAATAACTCCATAATAATATAGTTATTAAATATTTTTATTAAATTTAAAATATTGTTTAAGTCTAAATTATTCAATTGTTAATCAATTTAGTTTGATATTTTTTAATTTAGAAAAAGAATAAGTATTTAATATTTAGCACTATTTCATTCTACATTTAAGACTAGTAAATTGAAACCAAGTATTTAAAAGAAAACAATTTTAATTTTTTTATTTAGGAAACGTTTTATTTGTTAGTGAAATTGTGAAATCTGGACATATAAATAACAATTAAACAGTTATTTTTGGTAGAATTTTAAAAAATATCTAGAAGTTTTCAAAAGATTCAAAATTAATTTAAAACTTAAAATGATTTCAAGTTATTTAAACGAATTGTGTTGATATATTTTTTCAGAACTTTTAAATATATTTTTTAATTAATCGATTTTTTCCTACAATTTTTGGAAAATCCTGCGAATTAAAAAAAAATCTTCAAAGTTCTTTTTTGATCATTTTCGACATCTCTTAAAATCTTTTTAAATTTTCTGTTTCAAGCATTTTTCAAAATAAATCTAGTTTGTTTTTATATTCTACTGTGGGTATTTGCACCAAAATTTCGGTACGAATAGCCCAGTTTTATCGGTGCACACACTTCGTTTAAATTATTCGAAATAATTTCAAGTTCTAAATTTAATTTAAATCTTCTTAAAACTTCTAAATATCTCTGAAAATTACTCTAATTTTTTATTACAATTAATAAGTGTTTATTGTTATTTATAAATTCAAATTTTAAGGATTTTTTTTTAATTTGCAGGATTTTTGAAAATTTGTAAAAAATTAATTCATTTTAAAATATATTTAAAACTTCTGAAACAATGGCTAAAATTATTTTAAATTTCAAAAAACTTTAAACCACTTCTATATTTCTCAAGATTTTGAAATAAAATATTTTAGGAACTTAATCTGAATTTTTGAACTCTATAATTTATAAAAGTGAAAAACTTGTAAACTTGAATTTTAAAAGTTTTAAATGCAAGAGTTTTACTTTGAATGCTTTAATTTGTTGTTTATTACTTCAAATGGAACAGGTTTATATCCTTGCTAGAAAACGTGGATTTGTCAAGGATTTTTTTTCTCGAGATTATGCTTTTTTTTAGGAAGTTGTGCCAAAAGTCAGATATATAAAAAAAAAAACCAGTTTTTAATGATTTTAAGAATCAAAATATAACTTTTATGTAATTTCAATTATAAAACATGATTTTTTATGATAAATATTAAAAATCGCAAAAAAAATTGAAAAATGATTACATATTAATAAATGACGGCTTTTTTCAGGAAAAGCATTCTCTAAAACTTTACTGTTTCCCATTTTTAAAATAACTAAACAGCTTTAAAAGATGATTTCTTAACAAAAATTGTTCTAACGAATAAGAATCATAGAAATCAGAAAAAAAATTAACTTTAAAAATGGTTTCACATGGTTCAAATTAATGTTTTTTTTTGCTGTGAATTTTAAAATTTATCATTTAAAAAATGCTTTTTATTTGGAATTACATCAGTTACGATATTTTGATTCTTAAAATCATAAAAAATCTTTTTTTTTTACATATCTGACTTTTGGCACGACAACTACCTTAAATTGGAATCTGAAATAGAAAAAAAATAATTCTTGATTATTGTAAAAGTAGCTTCATGTTACTGCTTTTTTTAAACTTAAAATTTGACTATGCCAGTTGGATTTTCCATGATTTTTTAGTTAACAAGTTCTTCTCTATGGTTAAACCTGAATTTTTTAAACTTGAAGTTTCTCTATTTTTTCTTGAAAATTCATCTTTATTATTGAGAATTCAATTATTCTAGTTAAAGATTCATCACTTTAATTTAAAATTGATCTGTTTATTTTAAAATTCAACTATTCCAGTAAATGTTGCAATGAAAATAATTTTCTTTTAATTGAAAAGATATTTTGTTTGACGATTTATCTATTTAGTTTGAAATTCAACTTTTTAAATTAGTTATTTTTTGTAAAAAATTAATATACCACTATTTTAGTAGAAAATTCATCTTTTTTCGTAGAATGTATGCTTCTTTGTTGAAAATTTAACACTTCCAATTAATGATTCATCCTTTTAGTTAAAAATTCATCACTGCTTGAAACTGTAACCGTTTATCTCTTTTTTTTCAAATTAGTTTTTTTTTTAAATCTTTTTTAACTGTAAATGTAACTAATCCAATAGAATAATTTATCATTTTAGTTGAAATTTTATCTTTTTGTTTTAGTATTCAACTTCTAGTTAAATATTCATAATTTTAATTGAAATATTAACTCTGGTTCATTATGTAATTTCTGATTCGAAATTAATTTGTTTACTGAATTAAGCTATTCAATTTTTGGTTGATAATTTCATTTGTTAAAAATGTAACTATTTTTTTGAAAGTTAGTTTTTTTCAGAAAATTAGATTATTTTTAAACTAAAAATAACTATTCCAATAGAATATTTCAACATATCATTTGAAAATTTATTACTTGGGTTTAACATTAATTTTTTTAGTAGAAAATTTAACTATTCAAATTTTGGTCCACAACTGATCTTTTCCAGTTGAAATTTGATCTTTTTTTTTTATATAGACATTCTCTTTGGTTGAAAATGTAACAAACTTCACTTAAAGATTTATCCTTTCAGTTCAAAATTCATCACTTTGTATAAAATTGTAACCATTTTCTTGTTTCAAACTTATTCGGTCCAGAATTTAACTACATATTTCAATGTAATTTTTTCTTTACAAATTAATTTTTGTGACTGAAAACTTAACCAATCCAGTTGAATATTCAAACAGTTTAGTAAAAAATTAATCTCTTATTCGAAATTAATTTTTCTACATACAAATTTAACTATTCAATTTTTAGTTGACAATTTATCTTCTAGTTGAAAATTCATGTATTTATTTGAAAAATACGTCTTTTTGGTAGAAATTAATTCCAGACAAATATACATCATTTTAATTGAAATATTAACTCTGTTTCAAAATTGAACTATTCCGATGAAAATGATTTTTTTTCTGTTACAATTTAATTTTCGTTACTAAAAATTTAACTAAACTAGTTGAATATTCCATTAATTTAGTAAAAAGTTAATCTCTTAGATTCTAAATTAATTTTTCAACGTTTTGGTTGACTTTTTTTTTTGTTTTGTTGAAAAAATATTTATCTTGTTGAATATTCGTCTCTTTGGTAGACATTAATCTTCTTCGTTAAAAATTCAAATCTTCCAGTTAAAGTTTCATAATTTTGGTTGAAAATTCAAGTATTTCTGTTAAGTATTTGTCATTTTAGTTGGAACTAACCGCTTTTGTTAACAATTATTCTTTATCGGTTGAAAACGACTCAATTTTAAGTATAAGACAAAATAAAATTTTGAATTTTAGTATTATTTACTTACTCTATTATGGTGCTAATATAATTCAGAATATTTTCTAATGTAATTTCTCAAAGCTTTCTAAATTAAACTTTAATTTATTCCGTAGAAAAGGAAAACAAAACATTATTTATAATAAACTGGTAAAATTGTATACATATGAGTAGATTGTTTTAAAATATGGAAAATATTTGAATGGCGAGGTACTATGAGAAATTATACCCGAAAATAATTTGATATACTTGGGAATTCCTGGAGTTGTCAGGGAACATGTTTTCAAGGAATCTAAAAAATTATTTTATTTTAATTTCATATTATTTATAAATAGTTTTAAGTCTAGTTTTCGAAAATAGCTTAAACGAGAGTCAACTTCGAGGATTTTAAAAGTATAAGGTATGTATTAGTTCAATTTTTTTAAAGTACTTTTGATTAGCTGAAGGTGACTTTGTTATTTTGTTGAAAAATCAACAATTTTGTAAAGAAAAATATTTTATTGAGAATTCATCTTTTTTGTTATAAATTGCATCTTTTTTTGTGAAAGATCACAAATTTGTGGGTTGACAATTTTTCGTATAGGTGAAAGTCGAATTGCTTTCTTGTAAATAAAATTTTTGGTATAAAATAATGGTAAATCTTTTTGGATTTGAATATCAAACACTACATTTTTCGTTGAGATATTATATTTTTTGGTTGAAAGTTCAAATACTTAGTTGAAAATTTGACTTCTTTATTCATCATTTTAGTTGAAAAACTTTGTGTAAAAAATTTAACTGTTCCCGTGTGAAAAAATAGAGGAGGCCCCCGACAGGGTTCCCTCGTGGATCCCTCATGAAAGCCTTGCTTTTTTTGCCAGTGCTGGCACCTGTACTGGAATATCTCTGGAATAATAACACTATTTTGTACTGGGCTATCAGTGTTGGACCAGCACTGGAAATCGCTACTAGCATTGTACTATTCCAATAGGAA
Source organism: Belonocnema kinseyi (assembly GCF_010883055.1). Taxonomy (NCBI): domain Eukaryota; kingdom Metazoa; phylum Arthropoda; class Insecta; order Hymenoptera; family Cynipidae; genus Belonocnema; species Belonocnema kinseyi. The sequence goes on along the minus strand of NC_046662.1, from coordinate 59,056,686 downwards.
ATTCACCATGGGCGGCAGTACTGCGTCAGTGCAAACTCTACCGTACTGCTATACTCTAACCACATGACAAAAAAGTTATTTAAAAAATAAATATTAATTGATTGCGAGTATTTTGTCTGTAGATATTAATAGTCCTGTTAAGCTTGAATACATATATTACACTTTTAAACATTATATTGCAAATAAAATTTCTAACGCTATGATTTTCTGACCTACATGATCTATCGCCTGGCAGTCGGGAGTGCTAACCACTGCGCTAAACTGACAAGTTGAAACTCGCTGCAAAAGTCACCCTCATAAGCTAAAGTTCAGAAAATTTAAAGTAGCAAATTTTAAGCTCTCTTTTTCTAATTATTTATTATTATATGCCGTTTTGTAAATGTAAAAAACACGAACCGTTAACAGGAATATCAATAACATAATTATTAAATAAATACTTTAAATCTATTACCATTTTTCTTCGCGTAATATTTTGTTTTTTCACGTTGTAGACTACTTTAAAACTTTTTACAATAATGGGAAATGTTATTTTTTATTAACATTTAAAATTTTTCATAGAAGATGAAACTTAGAATTTTTTTATTAAAAAAAGGAGGAAAAAAGTTGGTTTCGGGACGGATGTATGTATAGTTTTTTGAAATTTTAGAATGCATGAACCATATTTTAAAACTTATTTTTTTATGTCCATTTTTTAGGATATAAAATATTTTCCCTTCCGACTTAGAAATTTGAATCGTTGATCCTTGAGGGCAACCAAGCTGGGGAACCTTTCATGGAACATCCATATGGTGAAAGTTTGGATTTAAAAAGTGTCATCCAATTTTTGACAGAAAATCATTATTTGTAAGTCTGAACTCATGAAACCTTAAAATTAGTAGTGTCGAAATAATATTCACCCTTTGGACTTTAAAATTTTAATCATTGATCCGTGAGGGCAACCGAGCTGGGTCCCCTACGGGGGCCCCTATGGAACATCCAAATTGTGCGATTTTGAATTTCAAAAAAGTTTCATCCAATTTTTGACCGAAACGCATTGCTTGTAAGTCTGAACTCACGAAACCCTCAAATTTGTGGTGTTGAAAAAATATACGTGCTTTGGACTTTAAAATTTTAATCGTTGATCCGTGAGGGCAAACGGGCTGGGCCCTCGTAGAATTTCCACGCGTGGAACATTCATGCGGGACCCCGCCGGGGACCCTAATCCTAAGAGGTCTCAGCGGAGCTTTTTCCACACGGGTTATGTTGAAAACATTTTTTTAAACTTAAAATTGTACAATTCCACGTTCAGTTAAAAATTTATTTTATTTTGTTGAAAATTCATTTTTTTACAAAAAAATTTACCATTATTCGAAGCTTAAAATTTATTTGTTTCAAGTAAAAATTCAGCGTTCTATTTTGTCAAAAATTATTTTTTGGTAGAAAAGTAATTTCACTACTTGTAACGTATTCATATTTATTGAAAATTGTTGAAATGGTTAAAAATGTCAGAATTTTTTAAAAATTTCGCTTCTGTAACTGAAAATTAAACTTCCATTTTTTGTTGAAATTTTTTTTTGTTCATTTATAGAAATATGATCGCTGAATATTTATATATTTGTTTAAAAATGTATTTATTTGAATGAAAAAGTATTCATTTGTTTGAAAATTCTATTTTTTTTGTTCATTGTTCATGATTTTAGTTGAAAATCCTCTTTTTTTGTTCGTAATTGAATTACTTTGTTAAAAATTATTTTGTTTGAATATTCCTTTTTTGGTTGAGAATTTATGTCTTGTTCGTATAAAACCTTTCGGCTTACAAATTCAACTAAATATTTGGTTGGTCAAATAGTCATCATTCGAGTTAAAAATGAATTTCTTTATTAATTGAAAATCTATTCTTTTCACTTGAAAATTAATTATTTAAACTAAAAATGTAACTATTCCATTTTTGCTTGGGAATTTATATTTTCTAGTTCAAAACTCATTTATTTTTTTGATAACTTGTATTTTTCGTTAAATTCAATCTTTTCTGATTGAAAGTAAACAATTTTATTGGGCAAATATCAACTATAATATTTCTCGTTTAGAATGCATCTTTTTGATAATGTTTTTTTAATAATCCACCATTGTACACGAGGAGAAATTTTAAGAGATTAATTCACGAAACTAATCCTTGATCTTGTTCTAACTTTGGCGCAAGAACTAAGATCTGGGAACTCTTGCTTTTAGAGTTTTAGATCATCTGCCGTTGCTTTTTCCAAGATCTTAGTTCTTGCACCGAACCTATAGAGTAAGATCAAGATTGTTAAATTGAAATTGTTAGATTGAAACTTAGGTATATGTGTAAATATATTATATTTATAAATAATAAATTGTGACAAGACTAGCTAATTCGAGTTGACTTTTAATCGAAACGTCCGTCGGGAGGCAAGAATTATATTGTTTCTCGTAGATTTTTTGTGATTCACGAAAGAAAGAAAGAGAGCGAGAGAGAGATAGATAGAGTTTTAATCTCTTGTATTAATCTCTTGAAATTTCTCTCCGTTTAGTTGAAAAAACATTTTTTTGGTTAAAAATTTAAATACATATTTTGCTGAAAATTTGTTTAAACTGACAATTGAACTATTTCATGCTCTATTGAAAATTTATCTCGTTGATAATTCTTTTTTTTTTTTTAGATTTAAGTTTCCTTTTTGTAATTAATTTCTATAAATAAAAATTTAACTATTTTGTTACAAATTTGATTTTTTGGTTGATTATTCATCATATTAGTTGAGAAGCCTTATTTTATAAAAAAATTAAGTATTTGTTAAAAATTATGTTATTGCGTTAAATATTCGTTTTTCTTTATTTATTTCATTTGATTGAAAATACATTTTTTTATTTAAAATTTAACTAGATAGATTTATTTCTCCATTGCGTGCTTTTGCAAGCTTTTCCAATATTTGATGAACCCTGAATTACATATTAAGCTTAAATTTAAATTGCTTTTACGTCGTTCGATTTACATTTTTACTTAAATTTAATTCTTCCTTCTCTCTCGCCTTCTTTTCAAAAATCTTTGTTCATTCGCAGATAATGGGGCTCGGCAATCCCACTAAGCATTCGGCTACATGTTTCTCTAGAGCTATTCCTGTTCTGTTCCCAATCCAATCCTTAATATCTCTGGATAAATTTGAGTTTGACTGTCCCTTCAAGCCGGGACATCTTAGAATGTGAGCAAGATTTTCTTCACTTTCCCCGCACAGTCTTCAACTAGTATCAACATGTCCCTTGTTACCCGCTTTCCCAACGTTTCCGCATCCGATCCTTGCCCATTGTTCTTTAAGTGAGAAGCTTAAATTTGACCTATCCCAATATTCTGCTCTTCCTATATTCTTTTTCCAAATTTTGTATTCCTTACAGTAATTTGAGCTATCTAACTTTCCCCAGTCCGACTGTATTTCCTGATCTATTCTCATATTTTTTGCTCCTGCTATCTTATTTTTCACCTCCTCCTTTCTTATCCCTTTCCAAATCCATTTTAATGATTGCCCATCTCCAACCTGTCTAAACGTTTTCTCAAGTTTTGCTCCCCATTTGGAAGGATTCTTGTTCGAAATCCCCCGTAGTTCCACTTTTAAGCAAATTTTTGCCCATCTATTTTCCTCCACTTCCATGAATTCTAGTAAAGTTTCCTGCTCTGTTCCTTGTTTCCATTTCTAAACTGTGTCTTCCAGATTCGAACCTCCAGATATAGCCTGGGGTGCTTCTATCTAGTCCCATTGCCATTTTTATAAACCCTCCCTGTAGCTTCTCGATTTTTTCTCTTCTTTCCCATCCCCAAATTTCTGCTCCATATAAACTGTCTGCTTTTACCAATGCATCCATCAAATATAACCTTTTCCCTAGTTTACTTATATTTGCCCTTTTCATAACCCCCCATGCAGCATTTGTGGCCATTCACGCTTTTCCTACCATTTTTTGGATGTGCTTAGTATACGTTCCTCCTGGCGAGAACCAAAAGCCTAGATATTTATAGCAGTCCACTATTTCAAGTTCTTCTCCTTCAATTCTCCAAGATTCTCCTGCCTTTTTCCTACCCCCCTTCCTAAATATCATTACTTTAGTTTCATTAATATTTATTTCTAACTTGTTTTCATTCACATATTTTACTAATTCTTTCAGCATTTCATTGAGACCCTCGGCAGTATCTGCTACCGCGGCTAGATCATCAGCAAATTTGATTCCAAATATTTTCGTTTGTCCTATTACTGTTCCTCCTAAGTTATTTTTTCCCATGGTTCTTCTAAGTCTTCTGTAAAAATATGGTATAGAGTGGGGCTTAATGGGCAACCTTGCCTTACGCCTTTAGTTGTTTTAAAGCTATCCGAAATTCCTTCCCCAGTAATTATTTCGTTTGTCGTTTTACTAAGAATTGCCTCGACCATCTTCAGCATTCTGCCTCTAATTCCCAGATTCTACAATTTGTCTATGAGAATTTTCCTGTCGACTGTATCGAAGGCTTTCTTAAAATCTACAAAGGTCACATACAATTTCCCACCCTCTCGTTTAAGTTTGTTGTTTATAAGTGAATTGAGCACAAATATGTGATCTCTAGTTGCTCTTTTTTTCTGAATCCGGCTTGACTATATAGTTTTCTTTCGATTCTTCGTCACCGCCTTTATGCAGCGGAAAAATTCTAGCTTTTTCCCAGCCCCTTGCCAGTTTCCCTTCCTTCCAGAAACCATTTAGTACCCGATGCATCTCCTCTGCCCATACCTTTGGCAATCCTCTTAAAAATTCTACTGTAATTCGGTCTTCACCTGCTGCTTTCCCCTTCTTTAGCCTTTTAACTTCTCTAATACCTCCTCGAAAATGATATCTCTGTTTAACTCATATTGTTCGTCTAAAGCAGATCGCTCAATTTCTGTTACTTTGCTCGAAGCCTTACGATCATTCACAAATATATCCTTATTATCCTTTCTATCTAAACCCTCAGCTTCTTTTCCAGTTTCTGCTTCTTTTGGTTCTTCTTGTCCCCCAAGAAGCTTCATGAAGTGCTCTTTCCATTCCCTCTTGGTAATTTTTTCCCCTTTTATTTTTTTCTTCCTTTTTGGTCTAAATTCACCTATAGTTTTCCAAAAATCTCCCATATTTCGACTCTCTTTAACCTTTTCCCATTTAGAATCTATTTGCTTCCTAATCTTATTCGCGTTAAGTGTTTTCAAAAGCTTCTTTGCTGCCTTAAGTTCCTGTTTTTCGTTTTCGCCCTTAGATTTTAAATATGCTTTTAGCTTAGCCCAAACAACTTTCTTCTGCGTATCACATTCGTCTAATTCTACCAAATTCTTTTTCGTTTTCTGTCCCCGTTCCCCTGTTCCAACTTTTTTAGTCACCCCGCATTCTTTCGCGGCCTTTCTTATGTTAGAGTTGATTCTTTCCCATTTATCCTCTAAACTTAAATCCTTCTCTGCATCTAATTCCTCCATAAAGTTTTCATTGTGTCTCTAAATTCTTCCTCTTTATTTTCATCCCATAATAATCTTTCTTCTAATATTCGATTCCTTTTCCTAGTACTTTTACTCTTCTTTTTTTCACCCCCTGAGGTTTTTTTACTCTAAATTTAAAGGCTATCGGCAAGTAATAGCAAAATTTCTTATCAAGTCATTCTCTCCGAACTCAATCGCACCCTGATCCACTCCAATCCTCGCATTCCAGTCTCCCACTACTATCACGCCCTCCCCTTCATTCTGTGCATTATCTGTTAAATCTCTTAGAGCTTTACAAAGTTTGGCTGTTCCGACGCTGTTATCTACAGATATAATGCTTCCCTAATAGCACGGAACGTAATGGAACGTTCCATTGGAACATTCCGAAGGTGCCCGCGGAACGTTCCAGGCACGTTCCGTGCTACGAGGGTAGTTCAATAAGTCCTTAGAATGACCAACAGATGGCGCGCGAATCCCTCCAAATCATCTGTTTTCAGTCAGCACCACTCCCGACTAGATATA
>NC_046662.1:59033714-59050614 GCF_010883055.1 Belonocnema kinseyi | reverse complement strand
TGTATAGAGCTCCAAGGAGATTATGTTAAAAATTAAAAAAAATTTACCCCAAAAAAATTGTTTTTATACTTCATTCTAAGGACTTATTGAACTACCCTCGTATTAGGGTTGTTTTCGCCCCTTTATCTCCTAATAAATCACCACTTATACGAAGTCCAAATTCCCACTCATTAACATTAATTTTCGCATATATATTCTTTCTGATTCCTATTAACTATCCTCTCTTCGCTCTCCCCTTTTTATTTGTCCTTCACGAAGACTTGAAACTCCAATTGAAATTCCTATCTAACTTACTTTTAAAGTCTGCCTCTGCTTCTTTTTCAATCCAAGTCTCGATGATTATCACTATATCGTAGTTTTTACAAAAATCCCATACCTCTCTCATTTTTCTGCCCCCTGCCAAATTCTAGGTAATACCTTTAAGTGTTTTTTCTCCGTTGTCCACGAAAATTATTAGGTACTCCTCTGGCCTCTATCTCGTTCCAGGTGTATTCTTGATTCCCAATTCTCCATTTCATGTAGCTTGAGAACGTTGGTAGCCTTCTTCGTCTTGCACTACTGACTTCATCTTCAATCCACGATTGGATTTCTTTTTCTCTAAAAGTCAAATCATCTCCAATTGTGATCTTGGTGCCTCTTAAGTTGTGCTTGTTCGCCATCAGCTTTCTTTTTGTTCCCCACGAATCCAATTTAATTAGCGCTCCACCAGCAATTTGAGTCAATTGATTAATAATGATCTTTCCTCCTGTATATACAAATAAAGTTTCTTGAATCTCCCTCTTCAAATTTCTGCCTCTTGAGCGAAATCCTCTTACTATTACAGAGTTCTTTCTTGCCTCCCTTTCCTTCATTTCCCATCTGAGTTCTGGATCGTTGAGGCTATCTGGACATTTTCCCGTCTATTCATCTCTATATGCTCCCTTTTCTCTGTTGTCAAGAATCCCTTCTCCTTCTACGTCCTGTTCCCCATTTTCTCTCTGCAAATTTGACGTCGCGGAAATTTCATTTTCTTCTTGCGTTTGCTGTCTCTTTCTAAGGCAAAGGTTTTCCCTCAAGTAGGTTTCTAAATCTTGAATTTTTAATTGTAAGCTAAGTATTTTGTTCTCTAGATTTGCATTTTCTTCTGTTAATGCTAACTCTCTATCCTTTGCATTTGTTAGGATTGAGATTGTCACATCTTCTCCTGCCGCCCACACATCCTCATCAGAAGCACAATAGCCTGATCTCTCAAATTTTCCCACTTTTCTCTAATTTCCTGTAAATGTGGCATCACTTTACTTTCCCACCAATTTTCCAGTACTTTTCTAAAAATTTGTTCTAGAGGGGTCTCGCTTTCTAGTGTCAAAAAATCGTCTCCTATTCTAGGGTGCGAGATAATCGTATCGTTTGCACTACCCTCTGTATCACTCAAGTCTCCGTAATCAGGTTCCTCCAACAGATCACCGTTCGAATTTCCCGCGTCACTTCGAATTGGAATTCTAACCTCCATCACTTCGTCCCGTACTCGTGATTCTGTTTGATTTCTCACTTGCGTGCCCTGCATCAGATAGTCTTCTATGCTTTTCGAATTTTTGCTCTCCGTCTCTATGAGTTTATCTTTTTTGCTAGTTCTTCTCGGTTTTCTTTTAATTATTTTTGTAGAATGATCAGCTGTTCCCTAGTCCGTATTTGCTTCGCTTGCCATATTTAGTAAACTACTTGAACTTGGCATACGGTACGGGCCGCCAAAAGTCCCGAAATGATTTTCGTCACGCGAAATACCTAACCTCACTTTTCAGTTGGCTATTACGTTTTAGTGCTTACTAATTTTCCTAGAAAGGAAAAAAACATGAATAACACTCTCGCAAATTAAGCCACTTCCCGTATTTCAAGCACAATAACACAGCTGACGCTCCGCATACACTTTAGTATTTTTTAAAACGGTTTTGTTCCCAAGATTGAGCGACGCGCGTTCTCACCACAACCGATCCCCCCTTATCCTTTAAAATTGAACTATTTTGTTGAAAAATTTTTTTTAACTAAAAATTTAACTAGCCTATTTTCTCTTGAAAATGTATCTTTTTTAATTCAACAATTATGTGTTTTGTTGATTATTATTTTATTTTTTGTTTGGAAAATTCAACTACAAATTTGGTTAAAAATCAATTTTGTTGGCTGTATATTCATCATTTTAAATGAAAATTTATTTGTTCGTTGCAAATTTTTTTTTTTTCATTTGAAAATGTATCTTTTTTAATTAAAAATTTATGCAATTTGTTGATTTTTTGTTGTTGAGAAAATTCAACTACAAATTTGGTTAAAGAATTCTTTTAACGGAAAACAAGAGAACTACATTTTTCTTGGAAATTTTAAATATCAACTATTACATTTTCTATTCAAAATATATCTTTTTTAGTGAATACTAAAAAAAATCAAAAGGTATACAAGCTAAATTAGATTAAAAATATTCGAATTTGTCGCTTTTTTTAGAATTATGATCTTCCAAGAATTTATTGGTGAAAAATACATTCAAATAATGGAATTAAAATATCAAATTGTAAATTTAAATTGTTTTAACAGTTCAAAATTAATTTTTTATCTATACATTTGCTTAAGCTATTAATTATTCAAAGATTTTATGAGAAATTAATTTTTATGAAAAGTTTCTGATAATTGAAAAAATGTTAATAAAAAATACAATAATTTGTTTTAAATATTGATATCAAATTAATTTGTCAATTTTGAGCCTTCTATTTGCCTCGTAACATGTTTTTGGTGTTTTAGTGAGATATCTTATGTTAATTGAAGTGTTAACAATCAATTTTTAAAAATAAATTTTATCATTTCACTAAATGTTTATGACCGCGGGAAAATTTTTATAAGCCTTCGAATTTTGAGAACGTTTTTTTTCTCTCCTGAAAATTGTTTTTCTTGGTACTGAAATGTTTTAGTCCAGATCTAATCCATTTTTTTTCATTCTTATAACGAATAGCGAGAAGTATTAATATTGAGGACAAAGATTTCTATTTTACAAAATCCTTTCCTCCGTTTCCTCTATTTTTCGATTTTGTTTAAGAATTACTCTTTAACCCCAGTTTTCAAGAAACTTCCCCTTTTTCTCGTTTTTTTCGCTTAAATGAAGACTGAGTTAATAAAACCCAAACACAAAAAAATCAACTGTTTTTGGCTGAAAATTATTTTTTTTTTTAATGTAAAACTTCAACTATTTTCTTTAAAATATATACATTTGTTATAGTCATCATGCTGTACAAAAGTCATCGGAAACTGTTGAAAATTTTGTTTGCAATTTTCAATAGTTGAGGTTTCAACTATTTTCTGCTAAATTCAAGTGTTTGGTTCACCCTTTTTTTTTAAATTATTTTAGTCGTCTCATTTAGTTTAAAATTAAATTTTTTCAAATTTTCTTGTTTAAAAATTTAACTATCTTCTTGAAAATTGAAAATTTTAAAGCCAAAAAGATACATTTTTTCTTTCTTTTAAAAAATCAACAATTCAATGCGATGCAACTATTTTCTTGTTAGTAAATTAAACTTTTTGAAACTAGAGATGTTTCTACCAACGTTCAGCTTTTTTATTTTTAGGTTAAAAACAATTTGTTTGAACAATAATTTATTAATTAATATAAATAAAAACATAATTAAATATAGTATTTTTATAAAATTTATATTCTTAAATATTTTAATAATTACAATATATTACTGAATCTTTAATCATTTTTTACATTGAAGTATTAAATCACTAAAATCTTTGAAATTTTAAGTAATAAAAATATTTGTATTCAATATAAAAAAGAAAATGTTTCTATTATTATATTATGAATTTACAAGTTTAATTTATTTTTAATAATTTTAAGCTAATATCTAGTTTCCGCACACAGTCAACCTGCCCGACTTCAGGCTAGTTTCCGCACATAGTCACTGCCAGACTTTATTTTAGTTTCCGCACACATTCACTCTGCTCAATCTAGTTTCCGCACGCTGTCACTCTGCCCAATCTCAGCCTAGTTTCCGTACACAGACACTCTGCCCGACTTCAGGCTAGTTTCCGCACATAGTCACTCTGCCCGATTTTATTCTAGTTTCCGCACACATTCACTATGCTCAATCTAGTTTCCGGACACAGTCACTCTGCCTAATACCAGTCTTAGTTTCCGTACACAGTCACTGTCTGATTTCAATCTAGTTTTCGCCGACAGTCAGTCTGCCCGATTTTAATCTAGTTTCCGCACACAATCACTCTGACCAATCTCAGTCTAGTTTCCGTACACAGTCACTCTGCCCGATTCTATTCTAGTTTTCGAACACATTCTCTCTGGTCAAACTAGTTTCCACACTCAGTCACTCTATCCGGTATCCCTCTCGTTTTTGTACGCCACGACCATGCCCAAATTCAGTTCAAATTCTGTGACATGTCTGTAGCCTATTAAATGTTTTATAAAAACCTATAGAAATTGACAAAAGGGTATATAGAACCAAATAGAGCCATATAGAAATTTTATCAATTCTATGTGGCTCTATATGGTTCTATATATCTTTTTTCCATTTGTATAATTTTCTATAAGGCATTTATAATAGCCCAAGCGCGAATTGCCGGAGCTGAATACACGGCCTAGCGTTTGTCCAATTTTGGCAGCCAAAGGTCGGCTAAAGATATTGGGCCAATATCGACATTTTAATCGGCCCAGTGTTGAGCCAGAGCTGGCAGCCTATATTGGCTATTTATATTTGCCGATCCTCCACCAATGCTTGGCCCAGTATCGGCACTTTATTGCGGCAAGTCTCACTTTTAGTACGGGGAACCATGTTTTACGAGGTTCCGCCAAAGTCTGGCCCAGTGACGACACATTACTGGGCCAAGTTTCACTTTTACCACAGGTAACCATGTTTTATTTGAATCGGTCCAATGTTGAGCCAGTGCTGGCAGTCTATATTGGCTCTTTATATTTGCCGATCCTCCACCGATGCTTAGCCCAGCATTAGCACTTTATTGCGCCAAGTCTCAATTTTAGAACCTTAAAAACAAACCAAGTGCGAATTGCCGGAGCTGAATACACGGCCCAGTGTTGGTCCAATTTTGGCAGCCAAAATTCGGCTAACGATATTGGGCCAATATCGGCATTTTAATCGGCCCGATGTTGCGCCAGTTCTGGCAGCCTATATTGGCTATTTATATTTTCCGATCCTCCACCGATGCTTGGCCCAGCACGGCACTTTATTACGCCAAGTCTGACTTTTAGCACCTAAAAAACCAATCTTACACGAAAGATAAAAATTTTGTTGTTGAAAAATTGTCAAAGTTCATGATGAAATTTCTAAATTCTGTCATTAAAAATTTTGAATGTTTATGAAAAATTATATTTCCTGTCATTGCAAAAACTTGTAAAGTAGCCTACAGCGGAGAAAATTAAATATGACGCAAAGAGAAATTGTAATCGATTTAAAGTATTTATTTAAAAATTATTGTATTTACATAGGTTCGATACCCCGTAGCGTTAGAAATTTTATTTGTAATATAATGTTCTAAATGTAATATATGCATTCAATCTAAATAGGACCATTAATATTCATATTCAAAATACTCGCAATACGTAAACATTTATTTTTTCAATACCCTTTTTGTCATATCCGTAGACTATAGCAGTAGTCGTTAAAATTAACCAAAATGTTTAAATGAAGTTTCAATTCTTGAAATTATAAATAATATTCGAACGATGTGCAGCCGTATAATGATGAATGGATAAAGTAGATGCGTCCTAAAAAATTCAAGGATTTTTTATCAGCTTTTGAATTAACTCCGGCATCCAGGTTGGTCCGATATTGGTACCCAGTGTTGGGCCGACAATGGCAGCCAAACCTTGGCTGCCAAGTGCAGGCCATAGTTATCATTCCGTCATTGGCGCGATGATGGCAGCCAAGCTTCGGCAATATTTTTGCCGACTATGGGCCATTCCTGGGCCGTATGTGACTTCACACTTGGGAGCGGGTAGCCAACGACTTCACACTGGAAACAATATACACACGCAAACAAATAAATCACGAGTAACTCATATTCAAAATTAATTGGGAATCCATATTCAAAGATTTCAGAATATCAACAGCTTTCTTTTGTTTAAGGTTGCTGTTGACAGAAGCAGGCACGAGCAAGTTCCAAGCAGCCATCGATTCCACTTGTTAAAATCAAATTTTACTCATATCAACTACTTCTCTATGATAATGATCAATTCAAAAGAAACGTATAATAAAATAATTTAATAATTCTTAATTTGTGTATCAATGGTTATTCTTCATCCTTGGTTAGTTGCTTGGTTAGTTGGTTTTTTTTAGAGAAAATTAATCTGTTTTGTACTAGAAAAGTCATATTTTTTGGTTGAAAATTAAATTTTTCTTGTTTTCAAATTCAACGATCTTCTTAAAAATCGAAAATTTTCTACCAAAATAGATCAATTTTCAATTTTAAACAGTTGAAAATTCAACTTTTTTTTTTTTAAATTCGATTCTTTTGGATGAAAAGTCAAATATTTTTGGTTGTTAATGCTACTGTTAAGTTCAATATTATTTTTTTTTTTTTAATTAAATTATTTTGTTAAAAAGTTATCTTGTTTAGCTGAAAATTCAACTATTAAAATTTTAACTTTTGAAAACTCAGCTCTCTTCTCGAAAATCGACAATTTTCTTTCATTTTCGTTGAAAACGAAATTTATTATTAAATATTCAGCTACTGCCTTATAAAAGCTTCATCTTCTTGGCTTGAAGATTTAACTTTTTTGTGGAAATTCACTTCTTCCATTTGAAAATTTAAGCAGTTGGTTATAAATGAAACTTTTTAGATTAAAATCATTTTGTTGTTGAAAAGTTAACTATTTTGTTACAAATTTTAATGTGTTTCAAAACTTCTTTTTTGAAAATCAAACTATCTTCTTGAAAATTTTCTACCAGAATAGTTAAATTTTTTCTCATTTTGTTTAAAAATGAACTTTATTGTTCAATGTTTTTCATATTTTCTAAATCTTTCGCCTTTTTGCGTTGAAAATACAACTATTTGGTTGTAAATTACATTTTATTTTTTATTTAACTATTTGCTTTAAAATTATAATGCTTTTTGTTCAAAATTCGTTTCTTTTGCCAAAAAAGTTGTCTTTTTATCTTTAAAAATTTAACTATTTGGCTAGAAATCGAAGTATTTGGTTGCAAATGTAACTTTTTGGTTCAAAATCACCATTATGAAATAAAGAAGAAGACAATAGCTGCTCCCCAAAAACGGGCTTAAAATTTGTCATCAATAATTTTTTGATGGGATGCGTAGTTTTGGTTTTAATCGTACAAAAATCATGTCATAAATAGAAATTTTAATTTTTTGAAACTAGAAACACAAGGTATGAAAAAAAATTAATAGAGAGAAGTTGTTTACATATAAAGAATCTAAAAATTTTTGGTTAATCATTTTTAGATAGGACCAATAGCTTTTCTTTTATTTGAACAAAATAAGAATAAAAAGACAAATAAAAAATGAACTTTTTAGAAAAACGACATAAGCTGTATTAACATTTAATATAACGAAATTTTTCGCCTGATATATCTACAAATTTTCTTAAAACCACTTACGTTAGAATGAGTATTTTTAGTTTAAATCGTAAAAAAGAACATTGAAAAGAAACCAATTAAATTAATTGAAAAAGACACAAGTTAAAATAAAAATGTTTCAGAACAAAATTGTTCTTTTTATATGGTGCGCATTTTTTTAAATCTAAAAACAGGACAGTGAACTTTAGGGTAGCTGAGAGTAAAATTTAATGCAAAATGAAGAACAAATAATAAAGTAATCATGATAAATACAATTTTTATGTTATTTTAAATTCTCTTAATAAGCAATCGCAGACCGAGGTCTTTAATTTAAAAAGTTCACTTTTTAATTTAAAAACTGTCTTTTCGTTAAAAATGTATCTTCATAAATAAAAAATACACTATTTAGTTGAAATTAAAGATATTTGGTTAAAAAGCAAATATTTGTCTTCCTGGATAAAAAATCATCCTTTTGTTTTAAAATTCGCTTTTTTGTTGAAAATTTAAGTTAGTCGTTTAAAAGTCTTTTTTAATTCATCTCTTCGGTTTAAAATACAACTATTTTTTGATTCTTTAATTCTTTTAACTTGAAAAGTCAACTTTTTAATTAAAACCCCGCTCTTTGTTGTTGAAAATTCATCTTTATGGATTGAAAATTAGACTAATTGGCAAAAATGTCAATTACTTTTTGTTTTCCAGAATGCAAAAGTTTTATTAAACATTGATATTTTTGGAGGAAAAATTCGTCCTTTGGATTGAAACTTCATCTTTCCTACGGTTGAAAAGTAACTTTTTTGTTAAAAATGTAACTGTTGTGTTCAAAATTAATTTTTTGGTGTGTTTAAAGATTAATATTTTTGCTTTAACAACCAACTGTTTTTTAAATGATCCAATTTTTTAACTTGAAAAGTCAATTTTTTTATTAAAAATTCATCTTTATATGTTGGAAATTGCAATATGGGGTTAAGATTTCAAATATTTGGTTAAAAACTACCTTTTTTGTTGAAAATGCAACTTCTTTATTGAATTTTTTAAATAGAAAATTGATCTTTTTTGTTTTAAAATTAGCTTATTTGTTGAAAATTAAATTATATTGTTCAAGTATTTCTGGTTTAATTCATCTTTTTGAATTAAAATACAACGTTCTCTAAAAAAATTATTTAATTTTTTTTAACATAAAAATTAAACTTTTTTATTAAAACCCCTTTCTTTTGTTGAAAGTTTATTTTTATGAGCGGAAAATCCTTTTTTCTCGAAAATGAAACTGCTTTATTGAACATACATCTTTTTGGATAGAAAATTGATCTTTTTGGTTTAAAAATGAGCTTTTAGATATTTTAATTTTTCTAACTTGAAAAGATAACTTTTTATTTTAAAAATTGTTTTTTTTTTAAATAAATCCTTTATAGGTTGGAAATTTCACTAATTGGTTGAAATTAAAAAAGTTTCGTCAAAATGCCATCTTTTTGTTGTCGGAAATGCAACTGTTTTGAAATATGGGTCGTTTTGGATAGAAAATTTATCTTTTTTTTTAAAACTGAGCTTTTCTGGTAAAAATTCAAGTATTTTGTTCAAAATTGATTTTTTGTTTTGTTTGCAAATGTTCGGTTTAAAATTTAATTTTTTTTTACATTCTTTAATTTTTTAACTTGAAAATCATAGCTCTTTGTATGAAATTTGGATGTTTTCAGTTTTTTTTTTTACTTTTCGTCCTCTTTTATGGAAAATTTATATATATATTTTTTAAAATGATCTTTGTTCTTTGAAAATACACATTTTCTTTTTAAAAGTTAACTTTTTAAAAAACTATCTAACTTAAAAAATTCAACCTTTTCATTGAAAAATCCTTTCTTTCTTGAAAATTTAACTACTGTGTTGAAAAAGTAATATATTTCGACTAGAAACCGTGAGCGATAACGCGTAGCGATTGGAAAGACAAAATAAACGATTTTAAATCCCTGGAATTTAAGATGGCGTTCCCGCTCCATCCTGACGTGTAGCGGCGGGTGGGAGAGGCGAGGGAGGAGAAGCGAGCATAGTCGTCAGTCGAATTGTCGAATTTTAATGGCGGCCGAACCCAACTCCCTGTAGTGTTGTTGTAAATTGACGGAAGTGTTGTGCCCAATGTACGCTTCGGAGTGATATTTGTGCGGATTACAGTGCGCCAAGAACTGGAGTTTCGTCTCTCGTCGCCTTTTTCATTTCGAAGGGCTCATTTCTGCTTTCCAGGAAGGGTCATGGTGCAAGCGAGCAATGGGTCGTAGGGACTCACCCGTACGAGAATTCCACTGTGTGGCCATCGCTGCCCTCTTTGGCTTTACACCTTCGCTCAAAAAGGTAAATATTCGTCCCTCGGACATTCGCGACTAGCGTTGCGATGCCCTAAAAAGCGAAAATCGCGGCTGCCAATGTACCTAGCCAAATGTCGCGAACCCTGTCTTGGAACTTGGCAGACGAGAAATTCCAAAGTGGTCCTCTCATCTCACCACATTATGCTTCCTCCCTCGGTACGTCGGCCCTCAGAACCTTTTTACTTACGCGGACCCACCGCTACGGAGTCATTTTTTTCACCCAGTTTTCCCAGGGAAATTTGCTTCTGGTTTGATGAGAGGGTTTTCGAAAAGAAAACGAAAGTATGCCGACAGATGGACCATTAGTGTTGAGCCTTTGTGCTCCGTCGAGGACCCGAGCTGTCAAAATTTGCTCAAGCGCGCATCAACTCGATAGTTTTTCCACTGAGAGAGGATTATTTATATCATTAGGAAACACTTGTGTCTTTCGCGCATTTTTCTTTCAGGTAAATTTAGCTTTCTCGGGAAGCAAAGCAAAATCGATCCATTTTTGTATTCTACTTTTCCTGAGTAATTGGGTGAGAGAAGTGGAGATTTTCGAGGGTGAATTTAGTAGTTTAAGGAAATCTGGCGGAAATAAGAGATGACCTGTAAATTTCAAATTGGAATGGGTTTTTGGGGAAAATACACATTTTGATTGTTGAAGTTCGTTTTTGTTTTCGATTTTCAGGTATCGGTGCATTGTTTTTTTTTGTTTTTATTCTGTATTAAAACAATCGTTTAAACAGGGTGGCCGTAGGTCAGGGAAAATCTGGAAATCAGGGAAAGTTCAGTTCAAGGATAATAAATTTGACATTTTTAAATTTTAACTTGTTTTGTCCCGTTTATAATATTATATTATAAATTTTTCAGTGGATTCCTACGAACGATTATATTTTTAGTTAAAATGTTTATTATTTTGTGGAAAATTCAACCATTTTGTTGAATTCATCCGTTTTGTTGAAAAATTCAACTGTTTTTTTGGAAAACTAGTGTTGGTCAAAGTTTCTTCTTTTTTCTTTGAAAATGGAACTGTTTAGTTTAAAATTTATATTTTAGGGTTGAAAATTCAACTGTATTACAGAAATTTCATCTTTTGACTTGAAAATTAGACAATTTGAATAAACTTTTTTCTTCTTTTTTGGCTGAAATATCTTTATTTGCTGACATTTTTTTTTATTGAAGCTTAATTTTGGTTGAAAATTCATATCTTTTTGGTTGCAAATTAAACTGTTTTGTAGAAAATTCGTCGTTTTGGTTGCAAATTTGTCTTCTTTGGTTAAAAGTTGAACTACTTTGTTGAAAATTAATTAATTATTTTTGCGAATTTATCGTTTTAGTTAAAAATTCATTTCCTTGTTTGAAAGTTTAATTTCTCCATTTTTGATTGAAAATTCACATTTTTGGGTTGAAAACTAATCTTGGTTGAAATTTCTTCTTTTTTGGTTAAAAATGCAACTGTTTGGTTGAAAATTTCTATTTTTGGGTAGAAAATTCAACGATTTACAGAAATTTCATCTTTTGGCTTGAAATTTCAACAATTTGAATCAAGTTTTTTTTTCTTCTTGACTAAAAAATTTTTATTCATAAAAATTCATATTTTTGATTGAAAAATTCAACTTTTGGGTTAAAAGTTGTACGAGCTTGTTCAAAATTAATTCTTAGTCGTTGCAAATTCATCATTTTAGTCAAAAATACACCTTTTTATTTGTAAATTCCAATGTTTCATTTTTTGCTGAAAACTTATCCTTTTTAGGTTGAAAATTTAATTATTTTATTACAAATTTAACTCTTTTGTTGTTCAAAAATTCAAATGTTTTGTTAAACATTCTTCAATTTAGACAGAAAATTCATCCTTTTGTATTGGAAATCCAAATGTCTTCTAAAAATTTCAATAATTCGGTTTAAAAAAAATTACTTTTTAAAAATTTAATTATTTTCTTGAAAATTGAACTTTTTTTAATATGTATTTTTTTCGAAAATTCAGCTATTATATTTTTCTTTTCTCTTTATCATTTTTGTTGTAAATTCAAGTATTTTATTTAAAATTGATGTTTTTGGTAGAAAATTCAACTGTTTTAGTAAACATTTATCCGTTTGGACAAAAAATGCGTTCTTTTTTACTAAATTCTAATAACATATCTTGTAAAAAATTCAATTATTTCGTTGAAAATATAATTATCGTGTTGAAATGAACTGTTTTGTATCAAATCATTTTTTTTGTCAACAATTTAACAGGTTTGTCAAAAATGCTTTTATTTGTACAGAAAACTGCTCCTTGTTTATATAATTTTGGATATAAAACTTTGTTGAAATAAATATGTAAATGGATCATTTCTTATTTTTTTAGTTGCTTCCTCCTGACGGTTCTAATTTTTGTTAAAAATTTCATTTTTTGGATGAAAATTCATTAATTTTATTAGGCATCATTTTTTGTCAAAATTCTATTTGCAGAAAATTCATCTTTTGGCTAGAAAGTTGAAAATTTGGATGAATTATTTTTTCTTTCTTGTATGAAAAATATTTAATTGTTGAAAATTGGTATTTTTAGTTGGAAAATTTAACTTTTGAGTTGAAAGTTAAACTGCTTTCTGAACAATGTATTTTTTTACAGATTCGCTATTTTAGTTAAAAGTTAATGTCTGATTGAAAATTGTACTATTTTTTAGAAATATTTTTTTAAAGGAAGTTAAACTAATTGTTTGAAAATTTATGTATTTTTTTAAACATTCACCGCTTTTGTAGAAAATTATTCAAATAGAAAATATTATAGTTTTCATTGATGATTCATCTTTTCGTTGAAAATTCGCCTTTTCGGTTTGAAATTTCAAATGTTTTTGGTTTAAATGTATTTTTTGTTTTTTTTTTCGAAAATTCAACTATTTTGTTAATCAGCCTATGTGATTGAAAATTCAACTTTTTGGTTAAAAACTAATCTTCTTGGTCGAAATCTCATCTTTTTTTTGTGATTAAAAATGTAAATGTTTGCTTGAAAATCAACTTTTTTTGTTGAAAATGCTACTGTTTGCAGAAACTTCATCTTTTGACTTGAAAGTTGAACAATTTCTTTCTTTCTTGACTGAAAAATATTTGTTGAAAATTTGTCTGTTTGGCATGAAAATTCCACTTCTGGGTAGAAAGTTGAACTACTTTCTTAACAATATATGTTTCTTTTATTATACATTTTCGTTAAACATTAATCTTTTTGGTTAAAAATTCATATCTTTTTTGAAAATTGGACTATTTAGTTGAAAATTGATTTTTTTAGCAGTCACCTTTTTGGTAAAAAATTAATCTTGTTCGTGGAAAATACACCTTTATAAGTTGAAAATTCAACTATTTGGTTAAAAATTCCACTAGTTTGTTGAAATTTAACTATTTTGTTGAAAATTTCTTGTTTTTATTGGAGTATAAAATACTATAGTTTTCGTTGATGATTCATCTTGTTATAATAGATTTAATGATTTCACGATGATACATTTTGATAAAAGAGATTTCGGGTTCCAATCGTTGAAAAATTGACTATTTTGTTGAAATTTCGTATTTGCAGATAGAAAATTCTACTTTTGATAAAAAATTACACCATTTTGTTGAAAATTTAGTTATTTTGCTACAAATTGACTTATTCTATTAGAAAGTCATATTTTATTGAAAATTCAGTTAGTTGATTGAAAGTTGATCTTTGTTGAAAATTAATTTTTATTTGTTGAAAATTCCCTTTATCAAATAATTTGGATCTAAATATAAGGCATCCAGCTTAAAGTTCAGTTCATCCAATTCAAAATTCGCAATTTTTAGGGATTTTAATGTAATATTTTTCAAGATTGAAAAAATAGATATTTTTCTTTACGTTTCTAATTACTAAATGCAATCTTTTTAATATGCTTGCAATTTTAAACGTTAAAAGAGAATAAAATAAAAATTCCGTTCATTTGATCATTTAAGACTTCAAGTCTATTAATTTTGCAATCTCTGAAGTCACATTTAAAATTTAAATGCTTTAAATTTGTAATTTTTCTATATGAAACGCTTCCTAATTAAAATTTATTAATTTATTTTTTAAAGGGTCGCAATAGATTTTCGCAAATCAGTTCAAAATCTGTAGTGAACATTTAATTTCAAGTTTCAGATAAATTTAGTTTCACTACATTTTAGTTTGTGATTAAATTTTTGATTTTTCTTAAAGCAATTTTTTTGGATTCACAATCATCGATGCAGTAATATTAACTGTTATGTGTTTTTACTTCATCTGGAAGTAATTCAATTAAATTTTATTGTCTATCAGAGATTATTGAGGTTATTTTCACAGTTCTGCTGCATTCGATGTCTCGCTTGAATTATTGTTAATTTTTAAAACAAAGGTTCTTAAAAAATCAAGATTTTTACATTCAAGCTTTTTTTTTGTGTATACCTTTACAGTTTGACTACTTTCAAATTTCTAAACCATCAGTTTTTTTTAGCTTGTAACTTAAATTTGAACCCTTAAAATGTTATATCCTGCCAATTTAATACTTGCAGTTAAAAGTCTTTGAACTATTCAACATCTTCATTTAAACACTTTCAATTTTCAAATGTTAAATTACCATTAGTTTCAATCAAGTCAAACCCACAGCAGGATTGTAATCGAATTTAAAATATATTTATCACCTGTAATAGTTTGATTGATTTTAACTTGTTAATTCAAGTAGATTTAAATTTCAGCTTCAAATACTGTAGTCCAGGGTGAAATTATTTTTTTTTTCAGTTTTGCGACTCGTTTCGCAAATTGCAGACTATTCTTATCTGAAACAAGCTGTGTAGTCTGTAATCGCTTTTGTTATGATACAAATATTTTTATCGTTCCAAGGAACGTGCAACTACAAGAACAACATCATCTGAAATTGTAATGGGCTGATTATTTTAATCTCGAGAGAAGATTTTCGTCTTGCCTACGGTGGCTTTTTTGTCTGCTCGAGTCGTGTTACTTATAGAGGTCAACATCCTCTTAGAATAATAACGTTTGCTCAGTTGATTGTTTCTATGTATTTTTATTGGATCTGGTCATTCACTCTCCAATAAATCCTTCTCGAAAAAACAGTTGTGTAATGAAAATCGTGTAATTGGATAAACTCGAAGAAAAGAATGTTGCTAAATTCACACGCTTAAATAAAAATGGAGAATTAAAGGATTCAGAATAATTAAAGTTTGTATTTGAGTAACTTTATTGTAAATTATCAATCAAAAGTTATATTTTTGAAAACCAAAACTTACTCAAAAAGATCAGTTTTTAACTAAAAATGAATTCTCAACGAAGAGTGTATTAGTTGATATTTCCTCAAAAATTATTTTAATTTTAATAAAAAAAAGTTGAATTAAACCAAAAAATAAGAATTTTCTACAAATTATTTTAATCTTTAACCAAAACAGCCCAAGTTTTTAAGTAAAAAAAAAAGTAATTTTTGACCAAAAAGTTGAATGTGCTGCCGAAAAATATCCATTTTCATCGAAATAGTCAAATTTTTAAACGAAGAAATTACTTAAACTGAAATAATAAATCATAACAAAAAAAATAGTTTTATTCTAATACTTAAACGTTGAACCCAAAAGGTGAATATTGTACCAAAAAACTACAATTAAAAAATTAATTTTAAATAAAAAGAACAACTAATTTTGAATAAAAAAGAATTTTTTTATATAAAAAACAAGTTTCAAACAAAATTTTAATTTTTAAAGGAATTTTCGACCTAATAGTTAATTTTTGAATCAAATAAATTAATTTTCTACCAAAAATCTGAATTATTCTCTATGCAGATTAATATTCTGCAAGCTAAAAACATAAAGTTACAACAAAATACAGACATTTTCAACCAATAACGATTTTCCAGGCACTAATGAAAAAAATCTCATCCAATATGTTGAATTTTCAAGCCAAAAGACGAATTTTTGACAAAAAGGTTGAATTTACAATAAAAAAATGCATTTTTTACTTAGGTAATTAAATTATTAACGTAAAAAATACGAGTTTTCTATAAAGTAAGTTAATTTTCAACTGAAACAAAATACAATTTTCAACTAAAAAAATACCATTTTCGAGGAATAATTTAATAACTACAATTTCTGTCAAAAGATTAGTGAATTCTCAACAAAATAGTTATATATTTGTAACCAAAGAAATGCTTTTTTAACCAAAAGGATGAATCTGCTTCAATCGAAAAAATTAACTTTTAACCAAACATTGGAATTTTCAACGCAAAAGGATGAATTTTCTACAAAAAAAGACAAATTTTGAGCAAAATAGAGGCATTTTCAACGAAATAGAGAAATTTTCAACCATAAAGATGAAATATCTCTCGAAAAAAAAGACATTTTTGATGAAAAATAAAATACTTAAATTTTTATTTAAAAACACTATTTTTCAACCAAAAAGAATAACTTTCTACCAAAAAGCATCAATTTTAACGAAATAGATGTATTTTCAATCAAATGTTTGAACTTTTAAAGGAATATTTAACATAATAGCTCAAGTTTCAAGTATAAAGATTAATTTTATACAAAAAAAAAAGATTAATTTTTACAGAAGTACATGAATTTACAATCAAATTTTGAATTTTTTGTAAATTAACTTGCAATCTAATAGTTAAATGTTCAAATACAAAGTTTGAGCAAAATACAGAACTTTTCAAAAAAATGGTTGAATTTTCAACTGAAGAAGATAAATGTTCAATCAAACATGAAATAGTCCAATTTTGAGTAAAAAATTAATTTATAACTACAAGATAGCATACTACAAGATTCGCTATTCACGTATATTGAAAATAGAATCAATATGTTATAATGAAAAAAAAATCTTGGAACCAATGAAAAATTGACAGGATGATTCGAGTATATAATAATAATAAAAAACATTTTTGTGGCGAAATTTTGTCACATGCTTATACTGCCCAATATGTCGAAGGCATTTTTGGTTAGAGTTGGATTTTTATTTGATCATTTTGCACGGGGCTCTCCCGGTATATATCATCAGTCACGGAC
>NC_046662.1:59027927-59033614 GCF_010883055.1 Belonocnema kinseyi | reverse complement strand
TGTACCTTTACCGAGGTTCTGGTGGTTCGGAACCCACCTTAAGCTGTAGGTCCCCCCATCGTGTACTTGACTGCAACCCAATCCGTCAATGATGGGGTAAAACCATGCTTTGTCCAATATGTCTGGGCAGACTGATTTCATCAGATCACTTGATTGCATTATAAAAATGCGTCCGTGACTGATGATATATACCGGGACAGCCCCGTGCAAAAATGATCAAATAAAAATGCATCTCTAACTGAAAAATGTCTTCGATATGTTGGGCAGTATAAGCCTGTGACAACATTTCAACACTGAATTTTTTTTATAATTTGTAATAGATATAGTAAAAATTGAACGGTTCACGGTAAGTTTGGTTTTTCCAAATTATTGTTTGAATGTAAACAATGCAATGAAAAATGGAACAATGGTTATTCTTGGTTTATTGTAAAAATACAGTTTTTACTGTTATTTAATAATAAAGTAACTTGTGCGCATATAAAATATAAATTGAAATACTGTTGTATGCGTCTGTCTTGATTAAATAAAATGTTACATTATAGATCTTGAATTTTTCTCAGTTTTATCGTGCACATAAATGCTACATTTTTCTTAATGTTCGACTTTAAAAATTAAATTTCGATATAAAAGTAAACAAAGTTTTGGAAAATAAATCGAGTTTTTTTTAAGAAAGTGTAATTAATGCGCGCACAGTGTTCCAGTTTCATAAAAAACGCTTCTTAAAATTAAAATTTTAGGATACAAAGTATAAGAATTAAGAAATGAGAAAGAGAAGCTTCTTTTTATCGACCCCGGATGTACTCATGATATCTTAGAATTGACCCTTTTCTTCAATTGTTTGAATTATTGATTGCGGACGCAGTATACTGATAAAAATGTCGCACTTATCTATTTATGTCTGCTGAAGACTTAATCAAATTATTGAATAAGCAGGGGTTAAAGAAGAAAGAATTTATTAACGGAAATTGTGTGAGCGATTTAATTATGCATGTGGCTCTTAATATTTTATTTATGGTCGTGGCTAGGTTCAGCGAAGTTTGTGAGCGTAGACGGGCCTCGGACTCGCCATACTGTTGTCACTATTTTACACTTGCTTTTAGTTATCAACCAAACAGCTGAATTTTCAACAGAAAATATGAATTTTTGACTAAGAAAATTAATTTTCTATTTAAAAAAAGATGAATTATCAACAAATTACATACATTTTCAAGCAAGCAGTTAAAATTTTAAACTAAACACGATCCATTGTTAATCAAACATGGCATGGTTAAATTTTTATTTAGAAAAATTAATTTTCAAAAAAAAATGTAAAAGTTTATATCAAAGGACAAAAAAAGATTTGAATTAAAAATTAAAAACAGTTGGATTTAACCAACAAAGACGAATTTCCAACAAAATTATTAAATTGTCAACTAAAAAAGATTAAAAAGAATTTTTAAACAAAATACATCAATTTTTACCAAGTAGTTTAATCTTCTACCAAAAAGACGAATTTTTAACAAATAACATACATCTTCAACTGAATAGTTTGAAAAATTGGTGTGGTGTTAGCGCAAGTGTTATTTGAATAATTTTTAGTTTATATATTTTTATTTCTAAACATTTGTAATTAATAGTCGAATTTTAAAACTAAAAATCTTCAGTTTTTAACGATAAGTTTTGATTAGGGAAAATTTTTTTTGGAGAAAAGACGAGTTTTCTGAAAAACAGTTTTAACTTTGTGTCAAATACAGTGGAACTCTATTATAGCGCCGATTTTGAGGCTGACGGTTCGTAATAGTCGTTATAGCCAACTCCGCTTTTGTTTTTTCACGCCTGAGTGCTCGCATGAGTGACAGGCTCAGACCCCGCGTAGCTCCTGTTACATCTACCTTTGACGCGGCGTCAATTCTCGAAAGGGCTATTGAAGAGTTTCACTGTAGTTGAATTTTATACCAAATTGTAGGATTTTCAATCCAAGAAGTCGAATTTTCTATAAAAACAGTTAGATTTTCAACCCGAGAATATACATTTTCAAACAACAAATTTAATTTACAACCTATTAGTTGAATTTTCTACAAGACAGCTTTAATTTCGTAGCAAATTGTGGTGTTTTCAATCCAAAAAGGCGAATTTTCTATAAAAAAACAATTGAATTTTCAACCCGAGAATATGCATTTTCAAACAGAAAAGTCACTTCACAACAAAACAATTGAATTTTTAACAAAAGGAACTATGAAGAAAGTAGTCACATTTTTCTGTAAAACATTAATGTTTAATTAAGATTAAATGAATATTGTACAAAAAGAACTCGAATTTTTTATCAACTCGTTGAATTTTCAAATCAAACAGATGGATTCTCTACAAAACAGTTAAATTTTCAAGATGAAAATGCTAATTTTCAACAAAAAATGTAAGACCAACAAATGTATTTATCCAACAAATATGAATTTCCAACAAAATACTACTTGATTGCTTAACTAAAACCGATTGACTTTTAATCAAGCAGTTGCATTTTTAACCAGAAAATGTATTTTCTACAAAAAAATTCGAATTTTCAACAAAGTGCATCAAATTTTAACCAAATAGTTTAATTTTCTGCTAAATTGTTTAATTCTCGAACCGCAGATACGAATTTTCTATAAAGCAGTTAAGTTTTCAAGTCGAAAATGTGTATTTTTAACCAAAATTAAATTTTCAACCGAGACATATTAATGTTTGGCCAGTCGATAGCATTTTTAACCAAAAAATATCAAATTTCTACTGAAACATACCAAACAAGTAAATGATCAACAAAATAGTTGAATTTTTTATACAAGCCTTTGTTCGTCATGAAAGAAACAAATTTTCAACAAAATAATTCAATTTAGAACCAAATAATAAGAATTTTTAATAACAAATTTGAATTATTCGATTTTTAGATTAAGATTTAATTGCAAAATTAGAAAAAGGGGAGACCGTGAAGCCTGCGATAATTAGGTGGAAATGTTAAAAATGTATAGACTAAAGAATAACTTTTGTATTAACCAAATTCATTTGTTATTACAAATGAATTTGGTTAATACAAAAGTATATTAATACAACTCAACCTATAGTGGATCATCATTAATTTACAGCCCAAGTGTACGCAAAATCATTAAATTTAATTTGTTAACATGTGTCTAATCTTAACTATTGATGAAAATAAATTAATTTTTTTCCCTACATTAGTATGTATTTTTATTTAAATATTATCCACTGTAGGTTGAATTATCCACTTTAGGTAGGTTTCCTCTATTATTGGAAACAGGAAATAAAATTTTCACGCTTTTAACAATTTGATAGGAACATTAATAATTATGGCTTGTGTGTTATCAGCAAAATATTTATGGCTTGTGTGTTATCAGTAAGTGAAGTGCTTTTTCAGACAAAACTGCTAGCTTTTAGCGATTCAGGCTCTTCACATTCTATCGAAATTAATACTATGAGTTTTTCGTTGCAGAGTGAAAAGTATTTTTTGAAGAATATAAAAGGAGAAGGGGGTAATTTTCATTATTATTAATTAGTTTTTGCTTTTTAATATGTACGTTAAGCTGGCACAACAATGCTATAAAAAGAATTAAAAATGAATTAAAATATTTCTCCTTATACAATAATTAAGGGCTCATTTAGAACTTTTGTCATATGATTATCAAAATTTAAAAAAAATGATTGGGCCATTTTCGTGTAAACAAATGTACTAAAAATTAATCAAACAAATTTATTTTCTTATCCTATGTTGAGACAATTTGGGACTCTCTATATATGATCATTAATGTGTAAAAGAAATTATTTAAACCATTATTGTATAAGCGAATTTAACAAATATTAATTTTACAAATTTATTTCCCTTGCACAATTTCAAACTTATTTAGGGCTCCTCAGATATCGTGGACCGGAAGTCGTGCGGTTTTTCGTTTCCCCATTTGTTTTCTTTAATTTAAACCGATTTTCTTCATTTTGAAGTTATTTTTGGTTAAACGAAGAAATTATGTTAAAGAAATGGTTTCCGTAATTCGAGAACAATATTATTCCGAGTTTGAGTTGAAACGCTTGGGTTTGATTATGCAACATACATATACCCATTTTGTGTACATTATTAGCCCTTTTTTACGAACACAATAAATTGACACGAAGATCATTTATATAAAAAATAAATTTTTAAGGAAATTTTCAAAAATTATTTATTTTGACCCCATGATCCCTTTCCAACCTGCCTCAAAAACTACCCTCTAACCTTAGTCAAGTATTTTGCAGTATATTGGTTGTAATTATTCGTTTTTTGTAATTTTTGTACCGATCATCTTTAAAGAACGAATTTAAAAGTGACATCTATTTTGTTCTTAATTATGAACTTTTATAACACTTTATGAACACTTTATTGACAATTATCGGTATTCTCACAATAACATGATCCAATCAGGGAATATAAAAAGTCAGTATGCTCGATTAAATGTGATTTTAATTGTTTGAACAGTCGTTTATTATTTAAATGTAACTTTTGACTAAAATGATGTAGAGGAATGTAGTTTTTTTTGTCAACAAACTGCATAGATTTCTAATATTTCACGTATTTTTACTACTGCCTTTATTTTTTTAAGAATTTGTATTTGTTTAAACAAAAATTCGGCAAAATATAAAGAATTTACACCTTCTCTGAGTGGAATGAACTAGTTAGTTTAAATTAAAAATTAACACGATCGAATCACTCTAAATTAAATTGTTTAAACATTTATTTATGGTCTTTTAGTTTTAATACATCATTTTTTAGTTTTAATACTCACATCATTTTTCAGTTTTAATACTCACATAATTTTTTTAACAATTTCCATTTGCTTAAACAATTTTTGTGGACAAAATATTAAAAAGTTACATCTACACGTATTGGTTTTCAATTTGATTTAATTAGTCCATGCCATTTAGAAAACGTATACAATTTTTTTTATATAGAAAAAAGTGTTTGAACAAATAAAAATTGCTTAAAAATCTATGGGCAAGTAATTAAAAGTGTCAAAATAATGAGTCAATAAAAATTATTGCAAAATTTGCCAAAATTATACATTTTTCTGTCCTGTTCCGGCCAAAGTTAAATTTAAACCATAAACATTGTTTCAAGAATTAAATACAAAATGAATCGATCGTGTTTATTTTTTATTTTAATCAGGGTAAAAGCTCTAATTCTTACCATCTGAGCCCAATTGTTGGCGTGTCAAAAACCGAAGTAAGTACATATTTAATTTAGGATAGATATCTGATAGAACTCGATAATTAATAATTTAATATATGCATTATGTGTGAAAATTATAGTAGGATTTAATCAATTGAGACAAAAAAGGTAGAAACATGTGTTCTCTAATAAATTAGGGAAGGGTGTCTACAAACTGGGGGGCTGCTAAGAATTAGTGCTCTTACGCTAATTAATTCATGTTACTCAGAGAAGGTGTAAATTGTTAAATTTCGACGAGAAGATTTTTTAACGATAATAAACAATGATTTGAAAAAAATTCCGTCAAAAGTAACAGATTTCTAAATATTTCATTATAATTTTCAATTGTTTAAACAAATATTTTCTAAAAAATTTCTTCTCGAGTATTATTATTATTACACCATTAAGCCATTTCCCTTTCGGGGTAGGCGTGACTCACTCGGCAGGGGAAAGGAGTAGTGTGTGGATGGGATAGAGATTTTTC
>NC_046662.1:59003588-59027827 GCF_010883055.1 Belonocnema kinseyi | reverse complement strand
CAGGCTCTCGTATTTCTGTGACTTCTTATGTCTCTTCTAAGTAGGGTCTCATTCACACATTCTAACCATTCTTTCCGCGGTCTACCTCTGGGCACGTTGCCAAATCGCGAAAATTACTATTTTTCGAGATAAATGATGTAGTTGATGAATGCAAAACATAATATTTTTTGTTTAACATATTTTGAAATTATTTAAACAATTTCTGTTTTTATAATTTTCGTTTCCACGAAATTTTAAACATTTCGTAAAATATTAAGATTAACATTGGTTTGTTTAGGATATTTGGCAATTATTTAAATAATTGTCTCTCTGTGTAAATCCTGAAAAGTCAATATGTTGTGGAATTAAGTATACAGTTAAAGAATGTTTAAAAGTGAAATTATGTTGAAAAAAATGTTTTTTGTGAAAGACAGTTTGAAATTATTTAAACAATTAAAATCACTTGCTTCCCTTCATGGGAAAGATGTAGAAAATTCAGTATTTTGTTTCGTCAACGAAATCGATCCGAAAAATAACTATTCATAACGTAAAAAAAAAAAATGGTTAAAGAATGATTATTGTTTAGAAATTGGGGTATAAGTTCTGAAATAAGAAAATACTTAGTAAGAAGCGATTCGATAAAATTAAAACTTTCTTCGCACTTCCTCAGAAATCGCGCAAGTGAATGATAATCAATTGTTTAAATAATTGCAAACTGTCTTCCACAGAAAATAGTAAATTTTCAAGATTTATAGGGGAAAAAATTGTTGAAACAAATGACAATTATATAACGAATTGCAAACTACCTTTTAGAAGCTATAACTTCTAGTTTTCATTAACTGCGTTATTAATTCCAGAGATTAGTAACTTTTCAAGATTTACCAGGGGAAAACATTTTTTTCACAAATGAAAATGATTTAAATCATTGCCGGATACCGGTAAAATAAATATACCACTCGAAAGATTCGTTAATTGTGCCATTAATTAACAAAAATACAGTCTTCAGCGCACATTTGACATAAAATTCCTGAATTATACATTTTTGGGGGCATTTTCCGGACACAATACAAGAATTTTAGGGTCAAGATTAAAAATTATTTGCGTGGCAAAATATTTAATTTTCATGATCATCTAAATTTTCAATAAAATAGTTAAATTTTCAGTTATAAAAATTAATTTTTAACATAAGAAAAAACCTAATTTTGAACTGAAATTGTGAATCTTCAAACAAAACAAAAAAAGAACTTTGAAGAAAGCAGTTCAAGTTTTAATTAGAGTATTGCTTTCCCCACATGAAAAGATGAATTTTCCAAGGAAAAATGCAACAGTTTATATTTTAACAAAAAAATATTCTAATTAAAATGAAAAGCAGTTGAATTTAACCAACAAAAATGAATCTTCAACAAAATAGTCAAATTTTTATATAAAAAATTAATTTTAACAAATAAGAAACGTATTTTCCACTAAAATGGTTATATCTTCAACAAACGTTTAAGCACGGTGTTGAATTCTCTACATAAAACAATAAATTTTCAACGAAAAATGTAATAGTTTGTATTTTAACTTAAAATTAAAAAACTGATCGATTTAACCACCAAAAACAACTTTTTAACAAAATACTTAAATCTTCAGCTAAAACTGCAAAAAATTGATATCCTACCAGAAAAGACGATTTTTTAACAAAATATATCAAATTTGAACCAAATAGTTGAATTTTCTACCAAATTCTTGAATTTTCAAGTCAAAAAGACCGACTTCTTGAAAAAATAGTTGAATTTTCAACTAAGAAGTATGTATGCTTTTTTAATAAAAATTAATGAATTTTCAACAAAATAATTTTATTTTGAACGCGAAAGGATGAATTCTTTACCAAAAATTTAATTTCAATAAAAAATTGTTAAAAATTTCTTATTGGGTTCTATTATTTTAGTTCGCAGTTAACTGGAAAAACATTTTGTAACACCGGTTACACTATTTTCGATCAAATAAACGATTTTTTTCAGTTTTATTTGATCAACAAATCTTGTTCTAACTGAAATTTAAATAATACCTTCGAAGTTTATTTTGTAATCTATTATTTGTAACATAAATGGATGAGTATTTCAACACTGTTTCTAGGTTACAAAGCGAAAAGTAAAGATTTCGTTCATTTGAACTTCCAGAACTTCAAGCACATCTTCTAACTTAGAGTTTTTGGTATCTATGATACTTATCATATAAGAAATGTGTGATATATTGTTCTTTTATTTTTGAGATATTAATAATGCGTTTCTCAGGGTGGTAGCTAGACCGGGAAACCGGGAATATTATGAGACCGTGAAAAACCGGAAAATGACAGTGAATTTATTTTTTGACCAGGAATTTTACTAATTTTTAGGGGAAAAAATCAGTTCATGTTTGATTTAAAAATTTTTGTAAATAATTAGTTGAACTTTTATCTGTTTCGATGCGTGATTCGAAAATCTCATTTAACAAATTTTCCATTTTAGATTTTAATTTTTAAGCGTATTTTCATTCAAAGAATTAAAAAATTTCGCATTAGACTTTAAGAATAAAAAAATAGAAACGTTTGAAATCGACAATTTCGCATTAAAAACATTTTTGTTGATCAACTGTAAATATAAATTATAATGATTTTCAAAATTGAATTATACGTTAAGGAATTACAAGTGAATAATCATAAAATTTATTTTACAAGACGATTTAGAATCATTTCAGAATTTAAGAATTGCCAGATTTTATCATTAAAAATTAAAATCTTTAAATTGGAAAGTCTTTGTAGTTAACAAAATTTGAACGCCCAATTGGAACTTTATAAACTATTTTCAATTTAAAAATAATAGATTAATAATTTCAAATTTTTTTCTCAAGAAAAAGATTATATGCTTAATATTTAGAAATATATGACTTAATTTAAAATCAGTATTTAGAAAACGAATATTCAAAACTAAACAAAAAAATTAGCTTTTAACGTTACAGTCTTAATTGTTCTATTTGAAAACTTTTCAGTAAAATGGTTGAATTTTCATGTATGAATTAATATTGAACACCTATTTTTCCTAGAAAAAATGTAGTAATCTGAAGAGACATTTACAAGTTCTAAAAAGATAAAAAATTAATATAAAAATCGAAAACAGCCCATGATGGCCTAATTTCAAACAAAAAATATTTTTTGTAGTTTGATTAATTAGATTTTGAACAAAAGATGTGGAAGCTTTATAAGAGTTGTGAATGGCTTCGCAAGAATAAAAAAACATTTTCCTAAGATTTCTAGTAAATTTGATTTTTTAGAAAAAATTTAAATAATTAAAAAAAAATGTTTAGAAGTTATGAAACAATTTAAAAAATAATTTATAATTTAAAAAATGTAAAACATCATGTCGCTTTTTCAAGAATTTGAAATAAAATGTTGAAGCTTTTATGTATATCCAATAAAAAAACATTTTTTGACTCACCGAAATAATTAAAATATCATGTAACAATGTCTGAAATGTTGGATACTTTTCAACTTAGGGTTTTTTTTCTTTGATTAAAACGTCCACCCTGGTTTCTTAACTTGTTTTATATCCTCTCTGATATTTAAAATTATAGCTTTCATCTGGTTGTAAAAACCGGGAAATGTTAGGGAATTTTTTCGCTAGCGTACTTAATTTTTTGTTTAAATTGCATTATAAAATTCAATAACAATGATTCTTCATTTGTAAAAGTACTTTTAATTTTTGTATTGAACTATTTTGTTGAAAACTCGCTTTTTTTTTGTTTGAAATTAATTTTTTTATCTGAAAATCTTATGATTCTATTTTTGGTTAAAAATTGATCGCCTCTAGTTGAAAATTCAAGTATCTTGTTGAAACCGTATGCATTGTTCTGGAAATTTACAAGTTTCATATAAAAAAAATCTTTTTTAGTTGAAAATTAAATTAAAAAATGTCGTCTTCTTTTGATGAATTGAACTGTTTTTGATTATAAAAAATAAATTCTATTTTGGTTGAAATATCTACTACATTTTTCATTCAGGATTCATTTTTTTTTGGAATCAAAATGTTATTACTTGGTTAAAAGTTAAACCCTTTTGTTAAAAATTAATTTTTTGTGTTCAAGATTCATCAATTTAATTAAATGATCAAAATTAATTTTTTTGCTGAGAATTTAATTATTATTGCAGTTGAAACTTTAACTTTTATGTTGAAAATTAAAAAAAAAATTTAACTGAAAATGTAATTATTCCAGTTGAATATTCCATCGTGACCAAAATAGTCCCCGGTTATGAACATTTTTTTTGGTGTTCACTGCGTCCACACGAATCGAGATATCGTGTTTAAACTTTGACACATAAAATAAAAAGCACTAAAGAACGTTTGTATACATCAATATATTGGTAATTTTAAAGAAAGTTTATTTATAAATTGATGGAATAGGATATTACCATTCGAGTTATAGTACTTTGCAGATCATTTTTGGTTTGATGCATTTTAGATTTTTTTATTCACTCATATTGAGCACTGACACTAATTTTATACTAAATCGTCTAAACCTTGAAAAAAATTAATATAAGCAATAAAATTTGCACCTTCGTTGCAAATCAACAAATAAGTATCTGCACACACGTAACCTATTATTATTTTTTGGGCATTTTTAGCGATTTCTAGCAGAGAAAAAAAGAAACTTTGAACATCGATAAAATCGAGATCAAGTGACTAAGTTCGTTCATAAAATTTCGGTGTAAAATGATTTTCATTTTTTTGGTCCTAAAAATAAAAGATAAATTTCAAATTGGAAACATAGCAACACCAGCAATGTGCTAAAATTTACTCGTTGGAGTTCTCCAACCAACTTCCATAATTCTTGACGTTGAATCGATCAGCTGATAACTTTTGTTGACAGTGAACCAACCAGCGGGACTCAGCGTCGGACTCGCCTTGTCTTTCGCCCCCGGGCGAAATTTTATTTTTATTCTTGGAATTGTTTCATACCAGTACAAAAAATCTATAAGAATGTATAACCATTATAAAATTTTAATTATTTTCTGAAAATGCACATTTCTCAAGATGGGACTTGGACGAATTTTCGAGTATGACATTCTAAGATGTTCCTCGATTTTTTTAAATCGAGGCATCTACTTTATCGACGTTAAAAGTTTATTTCCTGATTCCTGTAGTATTTCACTCGAAAACTTTGTTCGTAATTATTAATATTTTGATATATACAAACGTTCCTTAGTGCTTTCGGTTTAACATCCCAAATCCTGAACACGATATCTCAATCCGTTTGGACGTAGTGAGGACCGAAAATAATGAAAATCATTTCATTCTCCATACAAAAATTTTATGAATGAACTTAGTCAAGTGATCTCAACTTTATCGACGGTCAAAGTTTCTTTTTCTCTCCGCTGGAAATCGCTAAAAATGCTCCAAAAATAATTATAGGTTACGTGTATGCAGATACTTATTTGTTGATTTGCAACGAATGTGCAAATTGTATTGCTTACATTAATTTTTTTAAAGGTTTAGACGATTTAGTCCAAAACTGGTGTCAGTGCTCAATATACGCGAACCAAAAAATCCGAAATGCATCAAACCAAAAATTATCTGCATAGTCCTATAACTCGAATGGTAATATCCTTTTTCATCGAATTATAAATAAACTTTCTTTAAAACTATAAACACATTGATGTATACAAACGTTCTTTAGTGCTTTTTATTTAATCTGTCAAATTTTAAACATGATATCTCAATCCGTGTGGACACAGTGAACACAAAAAAAATGCTCATATCCGGGGACTAGTTTGGTCACGTGGTCACGAAGAGCATGCCCTTAATCAAAAATTCCATTTTTTAACCGAAAATTTAGCTAATTAATTTTTTTTCATTATCTTTTTTAATTTAACTTTAATTTAACTTTTTTGGTTGGTTTTGGTTCATGGTTGAAACTACATTTTTTTTGTTTAAAATTC
Organism: Belonocnema kinseyi; assembly: GCF_010883055.1. NCBI lineage: Eukaryota > Metazoa > Arthropoda > Insecta > Hymenoptera > Cynipidae > Belonocnema > Belonocnema kinseyi. Next base: position 59,021,895 of record NC_046662.1, on the reverse strand, counting down.
AACTATTCCAGGTGAAGATTCATAATTTTAGTCAAAAATTCATCAGTTTGGTTGAAAATTAATTTTTTTCAACTCGACATTTAACTATTCCATTTTTGGTGGAAAATTTTTATTTTTTACTTCCATATTCATCTATTTGCTTTAAAATGTGTCTTTTTTTAGTACAAATTGGAACTTTTTCGTTTAAAATTCATGTATTTTGTTGAAAATTCGTCTTTTTCTGGTAAAAACTTCTCTTTTTGTTTTAAAATTCATCGTTTTTGTTGAAAATTCAGTTACATATTATTAATTCTATTTATAAAATTAGTTAAAAATTTATCAGTTTTGTTAAAAATTAATTTCTTTAAATCTGAAAATGTGTCTGCCCCATTTTTGTTTGCAAATTGATATTTTTAAATTAAAAATCCAACTATTTCGGTGAAAATTTGTCTTTTATTATTTGAAGGTTCAACTATTTCGTTTATAATACATGTATTTTGATGAAAAATCGTCTGTTTTTGTAGAAAATTAATTTTCTTGTTTGAAAATTTATCTTTTTGGTTAAAATTCAAGGATTTCAATCAAAAATTTATAATTTTATTAAAATTATCTTTTTAGTTGAAAATGGGACAACTTGGTTGAAAGTTAAACTTTTTATTAAAAAATCATCTTTTTTATTTTGTGGAAAATTTATTATTTTAACTGAAAATGCAACTATTCCATTTTTTATTGAACACTGATATTTTTATATTCTCATCAGAGAAGGTATTAGATTTGTGTAACATTTGACGGCCCCCTCCAGTTTTTGTCAAATGTCCACGTTTTGAGACCCCCTGAATCCGAAAAACAGGTTTTTACGAATGTGTCTGTCTGTATGTCTGTCTGTGGACACGATAACTTTTGAAAAAAATTATCAATCAGATTGCCCTTTGTTGAACTCGTTTAGTGTCCTAAACTAAAGGTCAAGTTCTTCAGCCAGCCATTTTGGATACAAATTCAAAAAGTAGGCACATCGTGAATATTTTTGACACCACTTTTTTCAAAATTAAAAAATTCTCTGTACGGTTATTCATAGTATTCAACAAGTCGAACAATTTATCCTAATAACTTTTTTCAAAAAATAAAAAATTATCAGATTTATAGCATTTACAAAATTCCAAAAAACACACTGAAATGAACATTTTATGCCAAATAACGCGCGATTATGAAAAACGTCATTAACAGTAAAAAAAAAATGTGCCTGCTGCGTGGGTACTTTCTTACCACTACTTTTGTCTTTTAATTTCTTTTTCGTCTCGTGTGTGGGGTTTGAAAAAATTTTACTTTTCATGTTTTTGATGCTATTTTTTATGATTTAAACTAAAAACAGAACTATCAAAAAATTATACGTGACAAATAAATCATTTTTACATTCTCATCAGAGAAGGTATTAGATTTGTATAAAATTTGACCTCCCTAGTTTTTGTCAGAAGTTCCACGTTTTGAGATCCCCTGAATCCGAAAAACAGCTTTTTATGAATGTGTCTACCTGTCTGTCGTTATGACTGTCTTTATGTCTCTCTGCCTATCTGTGAGCACGATAAGTTTAAAAAAAAATTAATCTATTAGATTTGATTTTGGTACACTCTTTTAGTGTCCTAATGTAAATATCAAGTTCGTTAGCCAGCTATTTTAGATAGAAATTCAAAAAGTGAGCGCCTTTGGAAAATTTTTGAGACCATTTTTTCAAAATTCAAGAATTCTCTGTACGGTCATTCATAGTATTTAAAAAGTCAAACAATTTATCTAATGACTTTTTTCATAAAATTAAAAATTATGAGAGTTATAGTATTTTTTAAATTCCAAAAAACACGCGAAAATGAACCTTTTAAGCTAATTAACGGACGATATGAAAAAATGGCAAGAGAAGAAAAAGTGTGAGTTCTAATTGCCCTAGAATATTATCATAACAACTTTTTGAATTTTATTGATAAATCAAAAAATAAATTTTAAAAGCATAAAATATAATGGAAAATCCAAAAGTTACATTTTTTCATGCAACATTTTCACAGTATTTAAAATATTCTCAAATATAATAATGTATTTTCAACAACAAAAAATATAGGTATATATGTTTGCGCGTGTGTGTATGTGCATATATACATTATTTAGAAGTTAAAAAACGGTAAGGCTGCTCAGTAGACCGTATGTGTAAAGTTTAAATCATAAAGAGAACGTTGGAAATGAGCAAATTCAGTTTATGGAACACCGACAAAAGTTGCAATAAAACGTTGAGTACCAAAGTTTTTAAAAGAATGTGCATTTTTTTAAACGGGACAATGAAATTTCGTCTGTTTTAATACCAATGCAAGTTACGAATTATAATAATATACATTTATGGGAATGATATACAATTTTAGGGATAAACTCGAGTGGGAAGCACGAGATACGTCATGAGAATGTGTTCATTAAAGCCGAAGAAGCCTTAACAAAAGAGAATTCACAATCACCAAATTACTGTTTTCGATACTTTCATCTTTAGTTTTAAAAAGTCTGTGCAGAAAGATCGAGCGCGAAGGGCGAGAACCAACAGTCGCGCGCCGATGGCACGCTCAAATTTGTGAGCGTAACGAGCCGCGCGCACAGCGCGCGATGAGAATGTGCCCGCTTAGCGGGCAGATTTTTTAGTATAAAATTCAACTATTTGAATAATAGATTTGAAATTGTAACTATTTGGTTGAAAATTTTCTTTTTTATTTGAAATGTATCTATTCTGTACTTCGGAAGCAAATGCAAGAAATACATTTTTATGTTTTCAGTATTATTGCATTATTTAATTAATCGATAGTGTATTGTTGAATTGGTGAAAAATAATATCTGGAAAAAACTTGTGATACTTTGAAAAAATCTGGTATTGTCAGGAAATTTCTGTACAGGATTTGAGTAGACACTCTGTAAATTTTGACTTAAAGATAAGATACAACATTTATTTTCGAGATAACGTGTTGCTTACTGAAGTCCAAAAAAATTTGATCAGAAACAGTCATACAATTTATGGCACTATTTTTGGTCTCTTATGAGGTCTGTAATTAATGAAAATCATTTTTATCTTTCTGTTCCAGAGGTGTGGCTGAGTGAACGTCATGCAAGTACCTGGACGTACATGTTGCTGGTAGTGCCATCTTGAAGCTGGCCAACTACCAGCTGGGCACGTGCTCCTCCAGTCAAACCTTTCAACTCTCCTGCCCGATCCTGTGCGCTCGCCCGTTCGCGAGTGCGTCTCTCATCCTTGCTATCGTCTACGCATCATGAGAACCTCAGGACTTGCGTCCTTTCCCGTTCGTCCTCTCGTGCCGCCGCCACCCCGATTGTCATTTCCGTCATTGGATCCCTCGTCGTCCTACACATGCATCGCCATCTGGTTCCTCCTCGCCCTGGCGACGGTGGCCATAGACGCCGACGCCCCGGCGTTCCCCACACAAGAGACCCGATCGCCCCACGTCGTAGCACAATTCCCCTCAGCGGGCGATCAACATCCGGGTCTTTTCCCGGCACATCCCAATGTCACCAGAGAAAATTCTCTCACCTTCAATCATCTCACGATAGATCCTGGCACCGGGCGCCTCTATGCAGGAGCAATCAACAGATTATTCCAACTCGACTCGAGTCTAAGGCTGGAGGAATTCGTCGCGACTGGTAAAATTTGTTTTTTTAAAACGCACTAGTCACGCAATTTCTGTAATAAGCACTTAAAAATTTCAATTTTTTCACTTTTTTAGTGATTAAATGTGCCCTATTTCGGAATTTGCGCGTTTTTCAAGTCTTGAAAGTTTCCAATTATAAAGCATGTGATTTTCAAATTGTTTAGAATAATTTTACTTTAGACTCAGTTTAGAGATTCTCAATATTTCTTGCAATATTTAACATTCTGCAATTTCGAACGGTGAAAATGAGTGATTTTTTTTTTTACAGAAATCACATTTTATATTAGAAAAAAAATATCCAGTCGTTTTGAATGTCACTTGATACTACAGGATGTTATAATTTTTAACAATATATTTATCGTTTTTAAAATTTTTATAATTTTAATTTAAACCTATAATTTTTAATGTGCAATTCTGAAACAGTTTTTTCTTTGAGGCCCTGAAACTAAAGTTTTTATTAAATTAATTTTCAAATTAATTTCCGGCGGTTTCGAACTTTAAAGTTGACATTATTGTAGTTTCAAATTCAATTATTCAAAATGTCAAAACAGTTCCTCTATAAAATATTTCAAAAATTAATGTTAAAAGACTTGATAGACAGTACAATTTAAAAAATTGAAATCAAATCAATCATTTTGAATTGAAAAAATATTTGATTGGAAAGATTCAAGAATGAATAATAATTCTAAAGGAAGTTTTGAAGTTAAAACATTTCGCTAATTTTAAATGGTTACAATTTTAGATTTCTGAATTTTCATGTTGGACGCTAAATGTTTTGTTTTTATCTTTCATAGGGTTCTATTTTGTAATTAAAACTGAATTGGTTGAATTGTGGAAAGTATAATTAGCAATTTAAAAATGATTAATTTTTAAGTAACTAAACTTTGTTTGGCTTCAACTGAAGTTCGCATTCGTTTAAGTTTCAACTTTTCAGAATAGAAAATTTTCATTTTGAATGTTTCCCATTTAAAATTACTATTTATTTGAAAAAGTTTTTTTATAATTCAAAAGTTTCTAATTTTTAATGATTCAATTTTAAACGCTTTTAATTATAAGTAATACAAGTTTAATTCCTTTGAATATTAAATCATCCAATTTCACAAATTTTATTCTTAAAATGTTCCATTTTTAACCGTTTTATATTTTACTATGTTCGAAAATTGAATCTAAAATCATTTTTTTCTACTTTTTTTTATATTCAAGTTTAAAATATTTGGGCGCTTTCAATTCGAAGTGACTAATTATTCATGATTGTTTCAAAAATGGATAAAACATAGTATTAAAAAATTGGTTTAATGATGGATTTTTAAATTGTCTATATCATTTAAAGTCAATACATTTCGTGCAAAAAGGTTTTATGATGATTATTGACTTTCGCAATTGCTCGTTAATGTGAATAAAATTATGGATTTCGAAAAATGGAGTATATATTTTTTTAAACCGGGAGTAATCACGAATATTTATCGAGGGAAGTCGGGAAACAAAAGTTTAAAAATTAGTGGCCACTCTGGTAATGTGGATTAATAATGTGACTACTATTCTTTTAAATTCAATTAATTAAAAATAATTCGATGAAACTTATCAGGAATCTAGGTAAATTTAAACAAATGCAGGAGAAATTCATAAGACTTAAAATCAATTCAATGTAAATTCAAAAGAAATTCAAATAAACTGAAAACAGTTTTTTTTAATGCCATTGATTTTAGTAAAATTATACTGAATTTAGAAGAATTCGATGAAATTCATAAAAATGAGTTTAAGAAAATTAGAGGGAATTCAAAAGAGTTGATGAAATGTCTAAGAATTCAAGGTGAATATAAAAGACTTCGAAATGAATTAATTAAAATTCAGAGCAAATTTCTGATTAATGCAAACAAATTGAAAAAAATATTTGCAAAAATATTTTACAAATTTTGAATGAAACTCTACGAAATTCCTCACATCTTGTGAATAAGTTCTTTCAAATCCATTGAAATATTATAAAATTCCGTAAAATTCTATGAAATCAGATATTTCCTGAAATTCTGGAAAATTCATTAGAATGTGAGATCTTTTAAAATAGTTGAAATCTTGGGAAATCTTTTAAAATCCCGTATAGAATCTTTTAAAATATTTTAAAACCTTATAGATCCAGTAAAATCGTTCTATATCTTCCGAAATTCTAGGAAATTCTTTACAGCCGCATTAAATTTGTTGTAATTCCTTAAAATCACTGAAATCATCAGAAATCTGATAAAATCCCATGGATTCTTTTAAAATATTCTAAAACCTTATAGAGTCTATATAATCATTACATAACTTCCGAAATTCTAATAAATTCTCTAAAACACCAAGACAATTTTTTTAATCGCTTAAAATCATTCAAAGCCTTTCAAAATTCCTTGAAAGTGTTTAAATATATCAAAATGCCCTAAAATATTTCAAATGCTTTGAAATATTTTAAAATCTTTAAATTATTTAAATCTAATGAAAATTCTTCACAGACTTTGAAAATATCCATAAATATTTTACAGTCACTTTTAGTCACTTTTTTAAGATACAGTCACTGTAGTCACTATACTTTTTATCATTTGCTTGAATTCTTTTCTAATATTTTAGGGTTTATTTTAAAAGACTCCTCCAGGTTTTAACAGATTTCAATAATTGAAGGAATTTCAAATGATTTTAAAGATTTTATGGTTTTTTTTTAAATTCCAAGAAATCTTTGAGACCTTTAAAAACGTTCAAGAGATTTTAAAGGATCTATAATATTTTTGGGTATTTTAAAAGATTCCGAAGAATTTTATAAGGTTTTAGGACATTTTAAAAGATTCCAAGAGGTTTTATAAGATTTCTGATAATTTCAATTATTTTAAGGGGTTTTAAAAGCCTCGGAGGTATTTTAATCAATTTTCCACGATTTTAGGAAATATAAGATTTTATGTAACTTCACGGAATATTATAATATTTTAATAGATTAAAAAAAAAACAAATTTATTCAAAAGAACAGAGGGATTTCGTATGAAATAAAATAGCTTAAGATATTTCAAAAGTTGTTAAGAACTTTGAAAGGTATTCGGTTATTTTTTAATTTAAAAGAATTTTTCAAAAAGTTGAAAAATTATCAAGGGGTTTAAAAAGATTTAAAAGTATTTAGAAGATTTTGGGGTATTTTAAAAGATGCCAGAGAATTTAAAAGATTTTAGGCTATTTTTAAAAATTGCAAGGAATCTTCAAGATCTTTAAAAACTTTCAAGGGATTTAAAATATTTTCGGTTGTTTTAAAATATTCTGAAGAATTTTTAATAGATTGCACTAATTTGAATTTCGGAAGATATGGAACGTTTTTATAGAATCTATAAGGTTTCAGAGTATTTTAAAAGATTCCAAAGGATTTTATAATATTTAGATATATTTCTAGGCGTTTCCAAAGTTTTTAAAGAATTTGAAAGTTTTACGGATATTTTAAAAAGTTTGGTATTTTTTTAAATTCCAAGAAATCTTTAAGACTTTTAAAAACGTTCAAGAGATTTCGAAATATTCAAAATATTTTCGGGTAATTTAAAATTTTCCGAAGAATTTTCAACTGAGTTCAATCAATTTTGGATATAAAAAACTTTAAAAGAATTTAAAAATAATACAAAGTATTTACAATATTTTTTGGGTATTTAAAAAAAAAAAAAAAATCAAGGAATTCTTAAAGGTTTGAATGATTTTAAGGAATGTAAGGAAATTGTCGTGGTATTTTAGAGAATTCACTTGTATTTTGGACGATATGGAACGATTTTATAGATTCTATAACGTTTTAGGATATTTTTAAAGAATCCATGGGATTTTATCAGATTTGTGATGATTTCAGTGATTTCAAGGGATTTTAAATGCATTCTAAAGTATTCTAATGAATTTTCCATAATTTGAGGAAATATCAGATTTCATAGAATTTTGCGAGATTTTATAATATTATAATGGATTTTAAAGAATTTATTCACAAAAGGTGAGGGATTTTGTAGGGTTTCAAAGAAAATGTAAGTATTTTTTGCAAGTTATTTTAATTTATTTCGAATTTGCCCTGAATTATATTTAATTAATCCTGAAGTCTTTTAAACTCACCTGAAGTTCTTATGCATTTAATCAAACTCTGTAGACTTCCCTCAAATGTTAATAATCTCATTTCAAACTTACTGAATTCAATGGATTTTTAAAGAATCAACACACATTTTTATAAATTTCATCTAGTTCATCTTAAATCAATGCATGTGGACTCGCAGGATACAAATTGTTTGATTATGGATCCATTTAATTGTTATAAACAATTTAAACTTTATATTTAGAAGTTCTGAAAAAAATTCAAAAATAAATTTTATTTGAAAAAATTTAAAACAACTTCTAGATTTCTCAAGACTTTGAAATAATATGTTTAAGTTTTTGAAGAATGTTTCAACTATTTCAATTAAAAATAGTTTACTTTCTAATTTCAGCTGTTTTCAGTTTAAAAAATTTATTTTTCATTTTTAATGTTTCTAGTTTAGAATGGCTTAAAATAATATAATTTTGAAAATTTTAAAGTTCATTGATCAATTGTTTAATTAGGAACAGTGAAAATAATAACGTGGATTTATATTTTTGGAATTAAATTTGAATCATTGAACTCTATAATTGATAACAGTTAAAAATTATAAATTTTGCCTTTTATCTGCATTTCATATAAAATTGTTCAGTTGAAAAGTGTTAGTACCTAACTTCCATTTTATTCCGTATAAATTATTGAGCATTTGAATACCAAATTTTTTAATTAAAAAACTTTAATTTTCAGTTTAAAAAGCTTAAAATTTTTACAATTCCACTTTGAGTACTTTAATTTGTACTTCATTTTTTATTGCTTCAAATGGAAAAATGTTTAGCTTGAGAGTTCAAATTTTTTTATTTTGTTTACCATAAAAAATGTTTGTGAGCCGGTAAAGAACCGGGAATTTATTTCTGGGTGGCCACATATCAGGGAAGTCAGGGAAATGTGAGAGAAAAAAAAGTTTGTCAGGGAAATGAAGTAACTGTCAGGGAAAATAGAAATTAATATGTTTTAATATTATTTTGGAAGCACTTCCTAATATCAATATAAATCTTGTTTTCAATGTACATTTTTTTAAAAATAGAATTCAATTTTTAGTTTTTTATTTGTAGTTACTTATTTATTGATAGTTTGGATACGTTTCCTTTACTTAATGAATCGATACTACCATGTAAAGCACATTTTTCTGGCTTATTTTACTATTTTGCTTGGCAAATTATTGAAACCTTATTCGCTTTTGTAATAATTTCCTGTCAGGGAAATTCGCCCAAATGTCAGGGAACTTGGAAAATTCAATATTATGACCACCCTGTATTTCTTCGATTAAAACGACCACCCTGAATTTGATTTTGTTTGTAAACCCAAAACTAATGTCCCTTCAATTTTTGAATTCGCAATCATTTGTTTCAAAAATCAGCAGACATCCTGATTCAACTTTTACGCCGACATAATAGCTTACAATAAACGAAAAAAATGATTTTCTTTACAGGACCTAGACTAGATAATCCACAGTGCCATGCGACTGGCTGTCCTTCCAGAGACATGACCACCTCCCTGATGAACAACGTCAATAAACTTCTCGTGGCTGACCTCGAATCAAAAACCCTGATCGTCTGCGGCTCTCTGCTTCAAGGTGCCTGTGAAAAGTACAAAATGTCGAACATATCCCAAAAGCCCGAGTTTATTCCAAATAGCGTTGCTGCGAACGATGAGAACTCGTCCACCTACGCCTTCATCGGTCCCGAACGCTACAATCCCTGGGGCCGAACAAACATCCTCTACGTCGGCACCACCTTTACAAACAACGGGGAATATCGCCACGACGTTCCCGCCATTTCCAGCCGAAATCTCTACACTCTCGAGTTTGCCGAGTACACTTTCAACAAACAGTCGATCCTCCACATTGACGTCAAGTATCGAGACCACTTCCTGGTTAAGTACGTTTACGGATTCAATGCCAGCGACTACGCTTATTTTGTCCTCGTCCAGAAGCAGTCGTATCTTCCCGAGCAGGAGGAATTGGGATATGTGTCGAGATTGGCCCGGAGCTGCATCAGTGACGCGAATTACGACAGTTATACCGAGGTGACGCTTCAGTGCAATGTCGATGGAAGGACAGATCTTTATAATTTAGTGCAGGACGCCAAGGTAGCTGCGGCGGGAAGCGATCTGGCAATGCAGCTTGGAATCGCTGTCGGTGATCCGATTTTTGTAGCTGTCTTCTCGCCCAGCAAAGGAATCACGAATGAAGCCATGCCGAAATCCGCCCTCTGTGTTTATAGTCTGCAGGACATTGAAACCAAGTTCAACGAAAATATACACATGTGCTTCAATGGGAGCATCAAGTACAGGAACATGGGATATGTTAGTGGACCGATTCAGGATGGAAAGTGTCCTACGGCAGGGGTAAGTGTCTTTGAGATTTATATTTTGAGTAGGCATTATCTATTTCTTTGAATAGAGCCTTCGAAATTCCATTTTTTTTTAAATTTCTTGATACTTTTTTTTTTAGACAAGGTTACTTTTTTGCTACTTTTTTCAATGTAAAATAGAGTGTGTCGAAAAAACCGAATTCTGGAATTAGAAATCGCTGCAAGACAAAAAAGTAGCATAGTGGGATTTTGAGTAGGCATCATCTATTTCATTATATAGAGGCTTAGAGATTCCAATCTTTTTTAATTTTGTTATATCTTTTTTAGACAAGGCTACTTTTTTTAAAGTGAAGTAGGATGTGTGGAAAATAAAAAATTCTTGAATTCGAATTGCTACAAGACGAAAAAGGAGCATATTGGGATTTTGAATAGGCATCATTTATTTCTTTGAATAGAGGCTTCGAAATTCCAATCTTTTACCATTTCTGGATACTTTTTGTTAGACAATGCTTCCTTCTTCTACTTTTTTCAATGTAAAGTAGGGTGGGTCGACGCTAAAAAATTCTGGAATTCGAAATTGCTACAAGACTAAAAAGTAGCATATTGGGATGTTGAGTAGGCATCATCTATTTCTTTGAATAGAGACTTCGAAATTCCAATATTTTTAAATTTTGTTGATATTTTTTTTAGACAGGGTTACTTTTTTAATACTTTGTTTCAATGTAAAGTAGGGTAGGTGGAAAATAAAAAATTCTGAAATTCGAAATCGCTACAAAGCCAAAAAGTAGCATGTTGAAATCATAAAGAAATTTGAAGTCGATAGAAGGCCTTGGAATCGCCACACTATTGATACTGTTTGACACTTTTTTGAGCGATCACATTATTTTGCTACTATTTGGAAAAAATTAGACTAATGGTAATACATATTTTCTCATAATAATCTGCTAATGTCAGTATATCTTTACTTTTCTATGTAAAATATTTTTGAATTTCTTCGCTAATTGGCTAAAATTACTAAAGTTACCCATCTCAACAAATCTTAACATGCCGGAAAATTAAAAAATAATTTAAAACAAAATATAGAATTTTTTTTAACCTAATATTTGAATTTTCAACCCAAAAAGTGAATTTTCTATCAGAAAAGACGAAATAGTTTGAACAGTGGAAGTGAAGTTAATCCGAATTTTATTTTATTAATTTCTGGTTTATATTTTTTCGTTTCTACATTTTTTTAAGTGAATACGTATTTGATTTTTTAAACTAAAAAACGCCAGTGCGGTAGTTTAATTTTTATATAAGAGACTTAATGTTCAATGAAAAAAACAACAAATTTTTCTATAAAACAGCTGAAATTTTAAACTCGAGAATGTGAATTATCAACAAAATAGTTAAGTTTCTAGTTAGAAAATTAATTTTTACAAAAAAAAGACGAATTTTCCACGAAAATTGTGAATCTTCAACCAAAAAAATGAATTTTTAACAAAAACTGTAATAGTTGATATTTTGACAAAAAAGATTTTAATTTAAAATAAAAAACAGTTTGGATTTAACAACAACAAAAAACTAATTTTCGCCGAAGAATGTAATAGTTGATATTTACACAAAAAATATTTTAAATACATTTTCAAATAGAGAAGACGATTTTATAATAAACTTACACGCATTAATTTTTAGGTTACACTTTTCTCGTTTCTAGATTTTTTAACTAGTTAGTTGAATTTTTTTACTAAAAAAAAGATCAATGGAATAGTTAAATTTTTATATAAGAGAATTAATTTTCAACGATGAAAAAAGAACGAATTTTCTACAAAAAAAATAATGATTATGCTAAGTTGTGCTCGGCGAATGCAGTTCTTATTCCCTTTAACAACATTCTGTAAGCCCAAAAGTTGTCTTGTTAAAACCCAAAATGTAAAAATTTAAAAAAAAAGAAGAAAAAAAATACAAATTTCGAAAAACCAAACCTTATGCTGAATAATAACTGTATTTATCGAGCAGAATTCAGCACAAATTTCGTTTTTTCGAATTTGTATTTTTTTCTTATTTTTAATTTTTATATTTTCTTTTTAAGAAATAAAACATGTTTATTTAACACATTTTTCGTGTCGGATTTTTTCATATCTTCGTGAATGGATTTCCAACTTCAGTACATGTATCCATTTTTGACCAATAAATTCTTTAAGGAGCAGAAATTATTTTAAAAATCCTGTAACATTATTTAAAAATATGAAATTTCGTATAAAAATATTGTGTCTTCTTTTCTATTGTAAAAATTAATACATTTTCATTTTTTTTTTCATTTTTTTAGAAGCCTTGTTGTATGATTATTAAAAGAAAACTAGGACAGACTTTACTGGCTATAAAGCAATTATTTCATTATGTATTTAAATTTTCATTTAGTCTGATCGACAGTACATCATTAAATTTGACCCGCTTGCCATATAATCTGATTTTGTCTACAGCGGATTTAAAAATTTATAACCTACGTAGAAATTTTATTTGAGGACGAAACTTTTTTTAACCCCTTGTTTAATATTTTTTTTATGAAACGTGAAAAATTATTTTAAAATGAAACTTTTTAATTCGGAACCTGGTCCGGGAATTCATTGATGAAAACAATTACTTACTGTTTCACATTTTAAAGTAAATGATTTATCTTTTGAAGGCCTTTTATTATTTTTAAATGGAATTAACACAATTTTATCAACGATGACACTATTTTATTACTCATTCGAAAAAAAGTTTAATTTTATACCAAATAGTAGAAATTCCAAGTCCAATTTTTCCGTAAAACAGTTGAACTTTCAACCCAAAAAAATAAATTTCCAATAAAAAAGTTATTTTACAACCAATCAGTTGAATTTTCGACAAAATAGTTACATTGTTCGTTTAAAAAAGTAATTTTTAACCAAAAAAAAGAAGAGCTTTAAACTAAAATTAGAAGTCTTATATACAAAAATGAACTTTTAAGAAAGTAATTCAAATTTTAACCAAGGAGTTGAATTTTTAATTCAGAAAAATGAATTTCTAATCAAGAATGAAATAGTTGATACCTCAGAAAAAGATTTTAATTAAAAATAAATAACAGTTGGATTTAACCATCACAGACAAATTTTCCACAAAATTTACGATTCCTCATCTAAAACAGATTAATTTTCAACTAAAAAATTGCGTTTTTAACCAAAAAATGTATTTTCTACCAAATTGTTTAAGTGTTAAGTCTAATATAAGATTTTTTGACAAAACAGTAGAATTTTCAACAAACTAATTCAATTTTGAACCAAATTATAAAATTTCTTAATAAAAAATATTAATTTTTAACGAAAAGTTTAATAATAAACTTTTCAAACGAGAAGAATGAACTTTAAACGAAAAATAGTTGGATTTTCTTATTAGGTTCTATTACTTCAGATCGAATTTAAGTGGACAAATGAGAAAAAATGGGAAAGACTGTGGAGACTGCTATAAATAAATACGAATTATGATAATTTACGGACCAAAGGAAAATATTTTAAATAAACAGTGAAGTTCATTTTTAATACTTGAAACATTTTTTGACTATTTTTTGTCTATTTTTTGACACTATTTTGGAAAAATGTTGACACTATTTTAATGCACTGAAGTGAGTCCGAGACCTGCGGTGTTTTAAATTCCATTTCTCTTTTTCTTTCGGACTACGACAAATATCCTAACATTTTGTGAAGATGGATTAAAAATTTCTGGAGAATTAAAAAAAAATAATAATTTTAAAAGATATTCAGAGGGTTTATAAGTTATTAAAAGCTTCAAATTAATTGTAAATTTGAAAGGGTTTCAAATTTTTTTTAACGAAATGTAGATTGTTGAAGAATTTGAAAAAAGCTTAGAAGCTCTTTAAGAAATTAAAAAGTTTTTAAGAGACTGCAAAATATTTCTTAATATTTCTGGGAAAATTCAAAAGAATTTTTTTTTTTGAAAAATTAATTGTAAGATAATATTTCAAAGCATTTCAAAATCTTTTTAAGAATTTCCAAAATTAAAAAAAAAAGAATCCGGAAGATTTTAATGCAACTTTTTTAAATATGCAGAATTTTTTATTTTAGCAAACATTAGAATAATTGTAAAAAATATTTAAAAGGTTTGTTTTTAAATTCCATTTCTCTTTTTCTTTCGAACTACGGGAAAATTTCTAAACTTTTATGAAGTTGAACTAAAGATTTTTGAAGAATTAAACAAAATAATAAAATAAAATAATGTTTAAAAGATTCAGACGGTTTATAAGTTTTTAAAAGCTTCAAAATTATTTGAAAATTTTAAAGGGTTTCAACATTTTTTAAAGAAATGTAGAGTGTTGATGATTTCGAAAAAAAAAATCTTAGAAGCTTCTTAAGAAATTAAAAAGTTTTTAAGAGACTACAAAATATTTCTTAAGATTTCTGTGAAAATTCAAAAGAATTTTCAATTTTGATAAATTAATTTTAAGAGAATATTTCAAAGCATTTTAAAATATACATTTTAAATTTCCAAAATTAAAAAAAAAAAGAATCCAGAAGATTTTAATGCAACTTTTTTAACTATATGTATAATTTTTTATTTTTTATTTTAGGAAACATTCGAATTAAAAAAAAAATTAATTGAAATTAATAGAAAATTTGAAAGGGCTTCAAAAAATTTTAAACGAAATATAGATTGTTGAAGATTTAAAAAAAATATAAGAAGCTTTTTAAGAAATTAAAAAGATTTTAAGAGACTACAAAAGTTTTCTTAAGACTTCTGTGAAAATTCGAAAGAATTTTCAATTTTCAAAAATAGTTTTTAAAAGAATATTTCAGAGCTTTTGAAAATATTTGTAAAATTTTCCAAAATTGTTAAAAAAGAATCCGGAAGAGCTTAAGGCAACTTTTTTAACTATGCAGAATTTTTTATTTTTTATTTTAGGAAACGTTCGAACCATTTTAAAAGATATTTAAAAAGGTTTATTTTTAAATTCCATTTCTCTTTTTCTTTCAGACTACGGGAAATATTCTAAACTTTTGTGAGGTAGGACTAAAAATTTCTGGAGTCTCGCCAATCGTCGGACAGAACATTCTCCAATTTTCGAATACCTACGTCACGTCCGTTAGTATAGCAAACACTGAAAGTCACACAGTCGCCTTCCTGGGAACCAGCGAAGGAACCCTGAAGAAGGTTCTACTTTCGGGTGCAGAAGCCTCGGTTTACGAGACAGTTGTCGTCGACAAAGGACGGAAAATCCTGGCTGATACTGCCATCGCACCTAGTGGAGACCATTTATATGTTTTGTCAGTCTCCAAGATATCGAAAGTAAAAGTGGAGCATTGCAGTAGCTATACAAACTGCACAAGTTGTTTGGAAGCCAGGGATCCTTACTGCGGTTGGTGCTCGCTCGAGAAAAGGTAAACATCATTTCTTAAACTAAGCAGAGTGTCCAGTGGACCAGGAAATCAGCCGGGAATTTTATTCAGAATGGGATACTTTTTTTCTTCTATTGCAAAATCAAGGTGGAGAAACTTTCACCGGGATAAAGCCCTGAAGAGAAATAACATACCGGGCAATTTCACGTATTTAATCATTTGCGCGTTTTTTTAACTTTTGAAAGTTTCCAATTAGAAAGCATAAAATTTGCAAAGTGTTTAGAATAATTAAACTTTAATGGTTCACAATTTTTAAAATCCTGCAATTTTCAGAATGGCCGCTGGTCCGGGACATCGGGTTTTAAAATAATTAGTTAAATTGTTAACTTTTTCAGTTATTATATTCAGTTTAAAATGCCTAATTCGAAAATCCTTTGCTTTAAAAATTTTCCATTTTAGATTTTTAATCTAAAAGCAGAATAAAATCCTAACTTTGACGATTTATTTTGGGAGTATGAAAAAAGTAATTGGATTTCTTTTTATTAAGGTATAAAAAAAATTGTTTTAATTTTGATACAAAATGGCGACGAAAAGAGCCCGACTAAAAAATCAACTTTTTTTTAAAGACTTTCACGGGATGACGGTTTTCTCGTAAAGTAAAAAACCTGGAAGGGAAAACCAAAATTTTTTATAATTCATAAATTACTGGTTATAGAACTACGTCGGGTTTATCTTTAAAATAAAATTTTGTAGATATAGTGCACTTTTCAAGAAAGGAATCGATTTTTTGTTTAACAAAATAAGCAGTAAATTGTTCATAAAAAAAAGATTGCAGTAAATAAAAAAACGGCTACGTACGTTCATAGAGAATGTAATTGTGAAGCTTCTTTCAAAATTTCAAATCGATCCATACGACGGTATTCAAGTAATAATAGTTTGGAAAAAGTTGTTTGGAGAAAAACGCGTTTAATGTTTTACGAGCAATTAAATCCTTTGAATTTTTTTATCTCTAATCTGCCACACCTGCACCATATATATGCCCAACAGCATTTTTATTATGATACTAAAGTATTGTTTAAGCAAAAAAAAAATGAATTTTTTCAAAGTCCTAGAGTGGTGTTACCCCTTAAAGAATTTTAAATGCAGTTTTAAAGACTTAAAAAATAAAAAAAATTGTAGCGTTTGAAATCGAACATTGTTGATAAAAAACATTTTTAGTTGATTAACTGTGAATATAAATTAATTAATGATTCTCAAAATTGACTGTACTTTAAGATTTAAAAAGTGAATAAAAATTGATTTTAGAAGACGTCTCGGAATCAGTTCATAATTTTAGAATTTCCCGGTTTTAACGTTAAAAATTAAAAAAAAATATTAAATAAAAAATTTAAAAAGTTAAAAACAAGTGTAAACATCCAATTGAAGCTTTATAAACTATTTTCAAATTTCAAATAACTTCAAAATATTATATTCATTATTAAAAGCTTTTATATTGAATTTCAAATATTATTTCAGTCTAAAATATTCCATTTTTAAACCATGCAATTTGAACATTTTTAATTAAGAAAAAGAACAATTACTTAATATATTTAGAAATATCTGACTGTTTCTTTTAAATCAGTAATTATACATTAAATATTCAAAACTAAACTTTGAACGTTACAACTATTGAACACCTATTATTCTTAGCAAAAATTCGATTAAGTTGAAGAGATATTTAGAAGTTTTTAAAAAAATTCAAAATTAATTAAAAAATTAAAATGATTTCAAATAATTTAAACGAAGTTTATAAAATATTATTATTAAACACACCAACAAAATTCGATTATTTGTGAATGTAAAAGCTTTTTAAAAATTTTGAAAAGCTTCAGAAAAATAAAAACATTTCCTAGGAAAATTGAAAATTATTTTTTCTCTTAAAAAATTAATTTCAAGAGAATATTTAAAAAGATTTAGAAAGATTTACCAAATTGTTAAAAAATTCAAAAAAATTCAAAAATTCAAATCGTTTTAATAGATGTTTAGAAGTTCTGAAGTAGTTTCAGATTCAAATATTCAAAATGTCAAAACAACCTTTATTAAATATTTCAAAATTTCGTATTAAAAACCTCGATAGTCAGTTTTGAATTGAATAATTTTAGATGTAAATATAAAGCAATTTCGAATTGAAAAACTTAAAATTGTACAATTTCAAAAAATGGAATCATATTACAGCAATCTTTTTGTTTATTATTTATTTCAATTTTTATTGTACAATCTTCAATTTTTCCGATTTTTAGTTGAAGATTTGAAGAAATAAGTCATTTAAAATTGAAAAAAATTTTGATTGCCAAAGTCCAAGAATGTATAATAATTCTCAAGGAAGATTTGAAATTTAAAAATTAAAAATGGTTAGAATTTTAGAGTTCCGAATTTTCATGTTGAATCCTATATTTTTAATTTTTCCCTTTCATATCCAGGTTTTAATTTTGCAATTAAATTTGAATTGGTAGACTCTTCAAAAGTATAATTAGCAATTTAGGAATTATTAATTTTTAATCGATTTAAATTTATTTTAAATAATTGAGCATTTAAAGGGCTTGAGTATGAAAAAGTTTTCACATCACAATTTTTGGTCATTAAAATTTTTTCAGTTTTAAATGAAGTTCGCACTCGTTCGACAAATAGACGCCGTTTTTGTAATCTCAACAAGTTTTCAAGCTTCTTCAAGAGGTTTGAAGGAGTATATATTGCACTACAAGCGGTCGCAATTAAAATGAAATGATATAAATTTGTTCCCAAGAAATAACTTTTTATAGAATATTTTCGCTATTTTTTTTATAATTCACCTAAATATATACTGTTTTTAGTTTATTCGTTTTTTTTTTTTTTTTTTTT
>NC_046662.1:58971591-59003578 GCF_010883055.1 Belonocnema kinseyi | reverse complement strand
TTTTTTTTTTTTTTTTTATTACGAATTTTCTGCAACATAAATTTTGTAGATGAGAATTTCCAAACAAGTAATTTTAGTTTACGATGGAATTTATTTTTAAATGTTTTTAAACACTATTGATAACAGAGACCAATTTAATTGTAAATGATTTTTTAATAATGGAAAATATTTTTTTTTTACAATTTTGCAACTTGTTAATGTTCTAATTAATTTATTTATCTCAAGATTGGAAGAATCTTAAATATGTCGAAAAGAATCTGGAACATTTTAAAACAATTTTTTTAATTTTATAGAATCAAAAATTTTTTGTAGGAAAACTGAATTATTTAAAAGGTATTTAAAAGCTTTAAAAGTTTTGGAAAAAAATTCGAAACTAATTTAAACTTTGAGAATATTTCAAAACTTTTCAAATGAAATGTAGATTTTTGAAAATTTCGAAAAAGAATGTTGAAGATTTTAAAGCCAAATTTTGCAAGATTATAAAAGTTAAGAAAAAGTTCGAGTATGTTTAAGAGACATTTAAAAGTTCTAAAAAGGTTCGAAAATAATTAAAAACTCGAAAAGGTTTTAAAAATTGAAAAAAAATGTAGTTTGTTGAAGATTTCAAAAACAAAGCTTAGAAGCTTTTTAAGAATTTCAAAAGTTTTCAAGAGACTAAACAATTTTCCTTAAGATTTCTGGGAAAATTTAAAGGAATTTTTATTTTGAAAAATTAATTTTAAGAGAATATTTTTAAATATTTTAATCATTTCCAAAATTGTCAAAAAATATTCCGGAAACAATGTGGAATATTGTTGAAAGTTCGTCTTGTCTTGTCAACTCTTTTTTATTTCAAATATTGATCTTTAAACTTTTAGTTGAAAAATTATGTTTTTTGGTTGAAAATTTAACTACTTGGTTAAAAGTTGAACTACTTTGTTCAACACTGATTGTTTTTTATTGAAAATTCATAATTTTAGCTGAAAATTGATCTCTGGTAGAAAATATAACTATTTCGTTGAAAATTCGTTTTTTTTTTTAGAAGATTCAACTATTTGGTTTATATTTCTCTTTTTTTTTAATTCATATTTTCGTGTTGAAAAATTAAAATATTTTATAGAAAATTCGTCTCCTCTGCTAAAAATGTCCTCTTTTTTGTTTAAAAATGCAACTGGTTGAAAAAAGATCTTTTTGGGTTGAAGATTCACCTATTTTGTTGAAATTTCTCTTGTTTAAAGAATTATTTAAATCTTGTAAAGATTTTAAAAAGATTGTCAAACAAAATGTGTATTTTTGAAGATTTAGAACAAAAATTTAGTTATAGTTTTGATTTTTTTATATTGATGATTAATTATTGAAGAGTTATTGCAAAAAACATTTAAAAAATGATTTATTTTAACACCAAGTAATTTTTACATAAAATATGTTATAAACCCGTTTGATTATAATTAAAGTATAATAACAGATTAAAAATAGTTTTTTTGTTTTGTTTTGGTAATTACTCCTCAATAATTAATCATTATTTAATGGCTGCGTCTAGTCGTCTAGCCAAGCTTATAAAAAATATTTAACTTCTCATCCAGTAATTTGGGATGACGAGATACTTCATTAATTAATCGCCAAAATCAAAGTCATGCAAAATTATAATTATTTACTAATTAGAATATCAAAAATAATTAACCAAAGGAATGTTTATGAAAAACTGCCGTATTAGCAATATCTGGAAATCTCCTTGATTTTTTTTGTAACTTGAAAACCTGGAAAATTCCTTGAATTTTTCACGAGATCCTTGAATTTGAATCTTTGTTTTGTTTTTAAAACAATTATTTTATCAAGATATTGTAGGCCACTTTTTGTAGACTGTACTAATAATTTTATAGATTGCCAAGAACATTGTGAATTATTTTATAAGTTTTTTATTTCTTTTTTGATTATATAGAATGTTAAAGTATACTTTTTTTGGTAATATTTAATTTACAATAATTTTAAACACTTCAAAACGTTTCAAAATGTTTTGGAAGTTTTCAGAATATTTTACTATGATTTCAAATATATTAGTGATTTTAAATGAATACAAAAGATTTCAGAAAAATTAAAAAAATATTGCAAATAATTGATAGGGATTTAAAAAGATTTCAAAAAGGGTACATTACACCAGATTTCTATGATTTTAGACAATTTCAAAAGGTTTCAATAAATTTGAGAAGATTTCAAAAGATTTCAATGATTTTTAACTAACAGAAAAGATTTCATAAACAATGATTGAAGAAAGATTTCACAAAGATTTCATGAAGATTTCAAAATATTTCGAAACATTTCACACAAATTTTAAAGGTTTTAAGGTTTTCAGAAATGTTACCGAAGTTCCAAGAGATTTCAAAAGATACCACAAAGATTTCCAATATTTCAAATAAATACAAAAGATTTTTAAAAAATTTCAAAGTGTCATACTTTCATAAATATTTCAAAAGAATACAAGAATTTCAAAGATTTCAAAAAGGGGTATACCAGATTTCAAAGATCTCAAAACATTTCAAACATTTTAAATAATGTCAAACTTTTTAAGGTTTTAAAACATTTCACAAAAATTTCAAATTCCAATGATTTCAAGCAAATGCAACAGATTTCAGAAAGATGTCACAAATATTTAAAAGAATTCATAAGGATTTCAAAAGATTTCAAAAATTTTAAAGATTTCTAAAAGGGTCAAAATATAAAGCATTTCAAGTATTTTAAACGATTTGACATTTTTTAAAGAAAATTTCAAAACATTTCACATATATTTCAAATACTCCAGTCATTTAAAATGAATACAAAAGATGTAGGAAAGATTTCACAAGAATTTAAAAGGATTTATAAGGATTTCAAGAATCTAACAAATTTAAATGTATTTCAGAACATTTCAAAGGTTTTTAACAATTTCAGAAGGTTTCAGTATATTCGAGGAGATTTCACAAAGATTTCAAAACAGTTCACAAATATTTCAAATAATTTAAAGATTTCACAGAAATTTCAAGATTTCACCAAGATTTTTAATACTTACAAAGATTCCACAAAGAAGATTTTCGTTCGCAAAAATTAAGAATTTGTTTATTTATGATTCTGCCTGCAATTAATTTCAGGGAATTTTAATATAACTGGAAAAACCTTTAATTGTCAGAGAATTTGTTTAATTTCATGGAATTTTTTCGAGAATATGTTTAAATTTTTTAAATTCGAAATATAAAATTAAATAACAATGTTTCTTTCTTTGAAAGGGAGCCTTATATTACTGAATTTAAATATTTTGTTGAAAATTTGTCTTTTTGGGTTGAAATTTTAACTATTTTGGTAGAAATTCATTTATTTACTTGAAAATTAAATTTTTTGTTGAAAATTGATATTTTCTGTTCGAGAAAGGAACTGTTTTAAAGAAAATTCGTATTTTTAATTCGAAAATGCTACAATTTAGTTAGAAATCTAACCGTTTTGGTATTAAATTCAACTATTTGGTTGAAAATGAACTTTTTTGTTAAAAGCTAAAATGTTTTGGTTCAAAATTCAACTGTTTTGTGCAAAATTCGCCTTTCTTGTCTGAAAAATCTTTCTTGGTAGAAATTGAAACTTTTTTGTTGAAACTTCGTATTTAATTGAAAATTCATCTGCTTTGTTAGAAATTTAAGTTTTTTTAAAATTAAAAACGTTTTTGTTTTGGTTAAAAATTAATTTCTTTAAACTGAAAATGTAATTATTTTATTTTTGTTTGAATATTTATTTTCTTTAGGCGAAAATATATTTTTATTTTATTTAAAATGTAAACATTTCTGTTGAAGATTCATCGAGCTAGTTGATAATTTATCACTTCGGTTAAAAATTTAATCATTTTGTTGAAAATTCGTTGTTATCTTGGTTGATAAGTAATTTGTTTTAACAGGAAATTTAGCTTTTCAATTTTTGGTTGGAAATTTATCTTTTTAGTTGCAAATTGAAATGTTTGGTTGAAAAATCATCCTTTTTGATACAAAATTAATCTTCTTGGTTGGAAATTCATTTTTATCTTAAAAATTCATCAGTTTGGTCAAAATATATTCTCTCTCTTGACTGGAAAATATTTCTTCGTTGAAAATTCGTTTTTTTTTTGGTTGAATGCAACTACTTTATTTGAAATTAATTTTTTTTTTGAAAATCAAGGTTTTGTACTGAAAATTTGATTATTCAAGTTGATACTTTACTATTTTTTTGAAAATTTGTTTTTTTTTTCGGTTGAAAGTGAATTTTGTCAACTATTTGTTTAAATATTCAATTTGAGGCTGAAAATTCATCTTCTTTAGTTGAAGTTTTATGTATTTTGTTTAAAAGTCAATTATTTCTGTTTAATATTCATCATATTAGTTGAAAATTTAACGATTTTGTTGAAATTTTTTTTGATGTTTGGTTAATACTTAACTTTTTAACTGCATTTTATATATAGAAAGATAAAGTAAAAATTTCTTTTAATTGTTTTTCAAATTTGTGGAATTATAGGATGAATTTAAAAAATGATTAATTGTTTTAGTAGTACTTTTCATTTAGAACCTTTCTAAATTAAACATATTAATTAAATCAAAGTTAGTTTTTTGAGTGAAAACCCAATTTGTTTCAATTTTAAATGTCAGTAATACTATTTTTACCCATTTAGATATTTAAAAAGACTGAAAAAAAACAACATTATTTATACAAGGTGGCCGCTGGACCGGGAAATGACCGGGAATTTTATGGGACCGGGGAAAACCGGGAAATGACAGTGAATTTATTTTTTGATCGGGAATTTTACAATATTTTTGGTAAAAAAAAATCTGTCCAACTTTAATTTAACCGTTTTTAAATTTTTAAATTTGTAAAAGAATTAAAGTGCAGTTTTGAGGATTTAAACAATTAAAAATTTAAAGCATTTGAAGTTTAAAATTTTTGATAAAAGACAGCTTTATTTTATCAACTGTAAATATAAATAAATAAATTATTTTTAGAATGTATAGAAATCTAAACAATAATTGATTTTACCAAACAATTCTAGATCCGTATAAATTTTTAGAATTTCCAGATTGTAACTGTTTCAATTCGAAAGTCTTGATAAGAATTAAAATTAATATAGCATTTATTCCAAAAATTTTATTTTTAAATAAACATTTTCATGATTTATCAATAATATATTTTTAATTTAGAGTTTCAGGTATTCCTTTATATTAAATTTAATAAACAAATTTATTAATATATTATTTCTATTAATTTTTTCAGCTATTAAAAAATGTAAACGTGCACTGTTCATTTAAGAGGAGTAAATTGAAACCAAATATTTAAAAGAAAAAAGTTTGAAACTGAATTGTTTTACATAAAAAGCTTTGAATCTTTAGTTTTTCGAAGAACTTTTAATCGCTTAGCGTTACAATTTTAATTGTTTTATTTAAAAAATGTTTAATTTATAAGTGAAATTGTTAAATTTTGACGCATAAATAACAATTGAACACTTATTATTTGTAGACAAAATTTGAGAAATTTTAAAGAGATATTTCGAAGTTTTAAAAAGCTTCAAAATTAATTAAAACTTGAAATTATTTTAAGTAATTTAAACGAAATGTGTTTAAATTTGTTTCAAAACTTCTAAATATATTTTAAAATTAATCGAAATCTTCTTACAATTTTTGAAAATGCAGCAAATTAAATAAAATCGTTAACATCTTCCATGTTCTTTTTTGATCATATTTTAAATGTCTTAAAATCTTCTTAAAATTTTTGTTACAATAATTTTTCAAAGTGAAAAATCATTTTCAATTTTCCTAAGAATCTTGAGAAAATTTTTATTCTTTTATAGTCTTTCATAAGTCTTAAAAAAATTCTAAATTTTTTGTTTGAAATCTGCAAAAATCTAAATTTTATTTTAAATTAGGCTGTAAGTATTTCAAATTATTTCAAGTTCTAAATTTAATTCGAATCATTTTAAAACTTCTATATGTCTCGTAATTTTACTCTAATGTTTTTACAAATAATAAATTTTTTGTTGTTATTTATAAATTCAAATTTATTTTTTTTTAATTTGCAGGATTTTGTAAAAGTTATAGAAAAAATTCGAAAATGATTTTGAATTTGGAAAAATTTAAAACCACTTTTAGAGTTTTCAATATTTTGAAATAAAATTTTAAAGCTTTTGTAGGATGCCTAGTTAATCTAAAATGAAAATAATTCAACTTCTAATTTAAGAACTGTTGAGTTAAAAAAATGATTTTTCAATTTCTAATGTATTTAGCTTAAAATTACTTGAAATAATATAATTTTGAAAATTTTTCAAGTTCATTGCGTGATTCTTTATTTTAGACTATTGAAAATGTTAACGTGAATTTATATTTTTTGGAACTTAATCTACATCTTTGAACTCTATAATTCATAAAAGTTCTAAATTTTGCAGTTTATTTGCATTTCACTTAAAACTGTTCAATTTAAAAGTGTCAGTACCTTCCAGTTTACACGTGTAAGTTATTGAGCATTTGAATACACAATTTTTGAATTGAAAACTTTTAAACTTCAATTTTAAAAGTTTGGAATTTAAAGATTCCACTTTGAATGCTTTAATTTCTTGTTTATTGCTTATTACTTTATATGGAAAAATGTTTAGAATATAATTTGATTTTTTAAATTTTATTGCCAGGGAAAAATGTTTACGAACCGGGAAAACCCGGGAAATGACCGGGAATTTTTTTCTCCGATTAAAACGGCCACCCTGTTATAATAAATTCGTGAAATTGTATATGGATTGTTTAAAAATGATACCAATTTTTTAATTCCACCTCCATCTTTTATTTTCAGATGCACAGTTCGCCGAGCGTGTCAGAAAGCAAGTCGAAGTAGTCCAAGGTGGCTTTCTTTGGGAACAGGACAACAGTGTATAGATTTTGAACAAGTACTTCCGGACCGGATCCCAATTAATCAAATGACAACGGTTCAATTGACAATCAGAACTCTTCCCGAATTGCCTTCCGGTACCAATTACAAATGTGTATTTGGAACCGCTGAACCAATCGACGCAATTATGACTGGCTTCGGACTCTCATGTCCAACTCCGATGACTCTATCCAGGCCAAATATTCCCGAAGGCACCGATCACGTTTTGGTTCCACTCTCGGTGCGATCCAGCGAAACTAATAAGGACTTTGTCTCGCGCAACTTTGCGTACTTTGATTGCTCGAGGCACACTGTTTGTACGGAATGTGTTAAATCCCAGTGGGCCTGCAGCTGGTGTGTCTACGATAACAAGTGCACGCATAATACCAGCGGATGCCAGGGCAACATCATTTCTGGCGAAAATGTACGTTCATTTGTTTGTCTTCCAAGTTACTCCTTCGTATAAATTACAGTTCAGCCTCAGACTATATTTGACTTGCAAATTTCGAGATTAATAGAAGCTTGAACAATATTAAATTATTGCCTTTTAAATACAGATATCGAACTCGCGCGCCACTATTTTCAAAACATCCCTTTATACTTTACTTATTATATTTACTTTGAATTTGAATTTGAATATATTACTTTGAATTTAGGAAATTTAGAGAATTTTGGAAATATCGCCAGATTTCATAGAATTTTACGGGATTTAAAAGAATTGATTCAAGAGAAATTAAGTATTTGGCAGGGCTTCTATGATTTGAAAAGCTTTAAATTTATTTTATTTTTTTATTTTACCCTGAATTCTTACTAATTTATAATGAAATATTTTAATTCATCGGAATTCTTCTAAATTTGCTCAGTTCTACTTCAACTGATTTTTTTAAATATTTAAAAGTATTTTATTGAATTGATCCTGTAGATCAATTGGTAAAGTGGTCAAAGGATTTGAAATATTTTGAGGTACTTTTTTTCAAAATCATTGGCATTTTCAAAAGCTTAAAAAAATCTCAAGGGATTTAAAAAAAAATTAAGGATTTGAAATATTTAGGCTCTTTTCAAAGATTACAATATATAATATTAAAATTCCTTAAATTCCCCCAAATTCACTCAATTTTTACTGAAATCACTGTAATTTTTTCAATTATTTCCAATTCATTTGAATTGTTTTGTAATCATTCATTTTTTGGTTAGAAATTAGTAGGCTTTGGAAGATTTGAAATTATTTTATAGAATTCATTTTGAATTCCCAATTCACTTGAATTCTTCTAAATTTACTCAATTCTTCTTTATTGAGTGAATTTATTATTTTTATTTTTTAACAAGTTTTTATTTAATTTATCCTGAAGTGTTTTAACCTCAACTTTAATTCTTAAGAATTTCATCAAATTCTTTTGAATTCCTTTGAATTCCCTTGAATTTTTCTAAGCTCATTTAAAATTTTCTGAATTCAATTAAGTTTTTTTTCATCCATATTAGAGTTCTGAGCCGGTCATATTACTTTGAGAACTTAACGAGAATGAAAATATTACCGAGAATATAACCTAGACATAAATTCTCTGAGAATTTATGAGAATCTCAGAATTTATTTTAATCAATAGAAAATTGCATTTTTTCGTTAATTTTTCGGTTGAAAATTTAACTTTTTTTTAAAGGTTGTGTTTTTTATTTTAAAGTTTACCTGCTTTAGCAGAAATTAAATCTTTTTTTGATAAAAATGCAACTGTTTGGTTAGAAATTAATCTATTATACTATTTTCTTGAAAACTTGACTATTTCGTAGAAAATTTACTTTTTGTTTAAAATTTATATTTTGGTGTTGAAAAATGAACTGAAATATTTTCTGAATGAAAGTTCCACTTATAAAAAAAATTTGTTTTTATTACAAATTCATCTGTTTTAGTACAAAATTGATCTTTTTTTTATAAGAATGCATTATTTGGTAGAGAATTTAACTATTTTTGTTAAAAATTCATGCTTTTTGGTTGAAAAAATTCGTCTTTTTTAATTGAAAAATCCATTTTTTTCGCAGAAACTTTTTTTTACAGAAATTAAATTTTTGATGTTACTGAGTTAACTGGAATTATTTTGGATGAAAATTCAACTTTTTTTGTAATAAAAAGTTAAAAAGTTTTTTTGTTAAAAAGTTATCCTTGTTGGTTAAAAATTCGTCTTTTTGGATTGAAAATTCAATTTTTGTTGTAGAAAATTATTTCTTGTTAAAGAATGCATAGTTTGATACTTTTTAGTTGAAAATTGGCGTTTTTTTTAAACAAAAATGATTTTTTAGTTTGAAATTTCTGTTTTTTTTTTTTTTTTTGTAAAAATGCATCAGTTTCGTGTAAAATTAATTTTTTGTTGAACGGGTTTTAAAGGTTTTGTTTGAAGGTACAATCATTTAGATAAACTTTTATTTATTTTTTGAGTGAAAAATCTGTATTTAAAATTAAATTAAATTAAATTATTGGTTAAATATTTTTAAATCAAAAACGTCCGAAATTGAATAATTGGAAATTCAGTTGGTATAGCAAGTGAACAAATTGATATTTCAATCGTACTGTTTTAAATACATTACTATCTCGAAATCTTCAGAAGGCAAATTTTTAAAAAATCTTTGAATTAATTTTAATTTTTTACAATCTGTGAAATATTTGTGAAATATTTTTAAAACAGAAAAAAAATTTTGGATTTGTGTGAAATCTTGACAAAATCATTGAAATCTTTATAAAATTATTGAAATTTTAAAAAATATTTCCTTAAACTTTGCGAATTCTTTGAAATCTGTGTGAAATCTTTTGAAATATATGTGAAATCTTTTAAATCTTCGGGGAATATTTTGAAATATTTCTATAATCTATGTAAAATGTTTGTGCTCTTTTTGAAATCATTGAAATCTTTGTAAAATCTTTGAAATATTTCTGAAAAATTTTAAACCTTTGAAATTTTTTGAAATCTTTTTGAAATTTTGGTGAAATATTTTAAATTCTTGGAAAACATTTAAAAATATTCTTATGAAATCTGTGTTCAATCTTTGAAATCTTTCTACAGTCTTTGTAGAATCTTTAAAAGCTTTGTAAAATCTGTTGAATATTTCTAAAATTTTTGTAATATGTCAGAAATATATTTAAATCTTTTGAAATCTGAGATATTTCTTGAAATTTTTAAAATCTTTAAAATGTTGAAATCTGATTCACACTAAAAAGTTGAGTGATCAACTCCTCGTACTTAAAGTATTTATCTACAGATTCGAGTTTGGAAAAAAATTAAGCCTTGAAATTATTACAAATTGATTAAATTTAAATTTAAAACATTTTTAATTAAAAATTAAATTGATCGTGATTGGAAGAAATTAATTATCTTTAGGTTCAAAATATCTCAAGTGTGCCACTTTTAAATCGATAATTCTATTTTCAATCAATGTATACAGTTCTCGATTTTTTTATATCAAAATAACTCCCCTAAAATATTTTTGCAAAAAAATTTTTTTTAAATTTTAATATATATAATATATAATATAATAATAATTTTAATAATTTTAAACAATTAAAGTTTTTCATCATTTTTTTCAAAAATCGATTACTCGCGAACGGTTTATCGCAATTCAATAATTGAGTAATTAACATTTTACTTTACTTTAGTATACTTTATGATAAAAAAATTTTCGATATTAAAAAACTTTTTATTCTTTAAATAATCGTTTGTTTCAAACAATTGAAAATTAATTAAATTTTCCCGTCTGTGAAAGTATTCTTCCACAGGCCAATAGATTCTACAATCTCTTCCGAAAATTTTGGTGAAAAAATTTTATTTTGCAGTATTTCAAAAGTTATTGATTTTTTTACCGCGCTCCGTCCTCTAGCGCTGGTCGAGCACGTTCGGACGCGCGCGCGTATCATATTGAGTACAAAATGACACGAATTTTCAACTAAAATGATAAATGTTCATGAAAAAATCTATTTTTAATCCAGTGGTTCAACTTTCTACAAGATATAGTCAATTTTTTAATCAAAAAGATGAATTTTCAACCAAGAAGATTAATTTTCTATTGAAGAGATGAATTTTCAACAAAATAGATCCATTATCAACTAAAAAAATAGATTTTCAATCAAAAGTTGAATTGTTACGTTTTTAGTTAAAAAGATTAATTTAAAAAAATAATATTATCAAAATAGTTCACTTTTCCACATAATAGATGAATTTTCAATTAAAAGAATGAACCATCATTTAAAAAAAAATGAATTTTTTAATAAAGTGGATCAACTTTAAGGCAAGAAATAGGGGAAAAATCGGGTAATAAATTATTTTTAATAAAATTATTGTGGGTATCATATTAAGTGCTATATGAAACGAATTTTAAACGGAAATGATAAATTTTAATAAAAAAATGCATTTTTAATCAAGCGGTTCAACTTCCTATTAGGTATAGTTATTTTTTTTTATCAAAAAGATGAATTTTCAACCAAGAAGATCAATTTTCTACTAAAAAAGAATATGGTGGTTTAATTTTCAATTGAGCGTAGATAAATTTTTAACCAAAGAAATGAATCTTCAACCAAAAATATTGTTTTTTAAGAGAGTGGTTAAGTATTCAATCAAGCACTTGAATTTTCAACAAAAACATGTGAATTTCAACAGCAAAAAATTGAATAGTCAAATTATCATTGAAAAGATTAGTTTTTAATTTAAAAAAAAATTGTGATTTAAAAAATTAATTTTTACAACAAAAAGATGAATTTTTAACTGAACTAATAAAGCTTCAATAAAAAAACTGCATTGTTAATAAAATAGTTTAATCTTCAACAAAGTATAGTGAATTTTTCAACCAAGAAGATTAATTTTCTACCTAAAAAGTATTTTTTTAACAAATTAGTTCAAACATTCAACCTAGTAGTTGAATTTTAAACCAAAAAAGATGAATTTTCAATAAAATCAATTCAATAGTTGGTATTTAAAATAATGGATATTTTTAATTTAAATAACAACTAATAAAATTGTTTTATTTGAAATTTATCCTTTTTGGTTTACAGTTCAACTGCTAGGTTGAATGTTTAAACCGATTTGTTAAAAAAATACTTTTTTTGTCGAAAATTAAGCTTCTCAGTTGAAAATTTCACTATACTTTGTTGAAGATTAAACTTTCACGTCCGGATGTGCTCGATTAGCGCTGGAGGTGGGAGCGCGGTCACAAAAAAATCAATAAATTT
Source organism: Belonocnema kinseyi (assembly GCF_010883055.1). Taxonomy (NCBI): domain Eukaryota; kingdom Metazoa; phylum Arthropoda; class Insecta; order Hymenoptera; family Cynipidae; genus Belonocnema; species Belonocnema kinseyi. The sequence goes on along the minus strand of NC_046662.1, from coordinate 58,991,505 downwards.
TGAACTACAGCAAAATACAAACTTTTTTTTCACCAAAATTTTCGTAAGAGATTGTAGAATCTATTGGTATGTGGAAGAATTCTTTCACAGGCGGAGCAGTTTAATTAATTTTCAATTGTTTAAAACAAACGATTATTTAAAGAATAAAAAAATGTTTTTCACTACCAAATAATTTTTTGGGGTAAAGTATACTCCGTAACAAAAATTTTCATAATTTGATTATTGAGATTCGATGAACCATTCGCGAGTAATCCATTTTTGAAAAAGAAATGATCAAGAAATTTGATTGTTAATAACAAAAAAAGAATTTGTTGCAAAAATATTTTGGGGAGTTATTTTGATATAAAAAAAATCGAGAACTGTATACATTGATTGAAAATAGAACTATCGATTTAAAATTGGCACATTTTAGATATTTTGACCCTTTATTAAAATTACCGAAGATGAAATTAATTTTCAAAGACTTTCTTTATCTGTTTCTTTAAAAGTCTTTATTTTTTATAAAATGGGATTATCATCGTAACATCTACAAATTAATTAAAAAGTATACTGGGAAAAAACGTGGAAAAGACCTAGAGTTTGTGAATGAAAATTCTGTAACAAAAGGGTATTGAAATTATAGAAATTGAATTTAAAAGTTTTATAGATATATAATTTCATCAAACTATGACAAATTATAAAAGAACATATTATACCCCTATTGGCATCTTTATATCAGAAAATGATTTTAAATTAGTGTATTGTTTTTTTTTTCCTTTCCAGAATCAAGCAAACCTTGCAGCTCACGGCGTTCAGTACTGTCCCCGTTTCGTTCAACGAGAATCCCGATTTATGCTTCCAAATAACGTCCCGAAGGAAATTGCCCTCGAGGTGGAGAATTTGCCACATCCTCAAGTCGGACACACTGGTTTCCAGTGCATCGTAACAATCGAGGGTGCGAATCTGCGAGTTCAAGCGAGAGTCGACAGCAGTCGATTCATCGTTTGCGACAAGACGATTTACTCCTATGAGGCTCACTCCGGCGAATACGAGGCAGCAGTGACAGTTGTCTGGAACACAAATCACCACGTGGATCAGACAACAATAATTCTTTATAAATGCGAGGTGCTCGGTTCCCATCGAGAGCACGCCGATTGTTCCCTGTGTGTCACAAGGGACAAACGATACGAGTGCACCTGGTGTGGCAACAGTTGTGTTTACAGACACTCGTGTCTTCACTCTCCATTTTCGGAATGTCCAAAACCGAGAATCGATATGATTAGACCATTGAGTGGACCGATTGAGGGTGGCACTCTAGTCACGATAGAGGGCAGCAATCTGGGATTGAAGGAGAGCGACGTCGAGGGTAAAATTCGAATTGGCAAAACGCCCTGCGCCCTAATCGATTACGAGGTGTCGGTACGAATTGTTTGTCGAACGGGACGACATCCAGCGACTGATACAGCGACTGTTGTTGTGGGAAATGTTGCTGGGTATACGGAAAGTGCAGTGCTTTTTAATTACAAGGATATAAGACTGACGGGGATTTATCCTTCGGTTGGGCCTCAAAGTGGAGGAACGAGACTCGCGATTACGGGATCATATTTGAATATTGGCAGCAAAATTGCCGCGTATTTGGATGAGCTTCCTTGTCGGGTGAATGCGACTCAGGCGAGTAGTACGAGACTTACTTGTGTGACGAGCAAGGCTGGACGTGTGAGGAGAATTCGAAAATTGACGTTGAGTATTGACGGGGCTAATCGAACTCTTGTGGGAAATCCTTATAATTATACGCATGATCCGACAATTATGGAGATTAAGCCTTTGAGGAGTTTTGCGAGTGGAGGCAGAATGATCACTGTGCATGGGACGAATTTGGATACTATTCAGAAACCAGAGATGGAGGTTTATGTTGAGAATGAATCCAAGCCGGTGAATCGAACTGTTTGCACAGTTTTGAATCCTACACAGATGGAGTGTCCGAGTCCGAGCGTCGCCAACCGATTCAAAGCGGTGAGTTGCTGTCATTTATCAGTTATATTTTTTTGTTATGCTTATATGATGGGTTGATCACTCTTGAAATCTTCAGAAATCTTTGTAATATTTACGAAATCATAGGAAGTTTTTGAAATTTTTGTGAAATCTTTCTGAAAACTTAAAGTCTTTGGGGAATATTTGATGTCTATATATATATTTTTTTTAATCTCTGTGAAATCTTTTTAAATCTTTTGTGAAATAATTGAAATCTTTTTCAATCTTCTTAAAATATCTGTAAAATCTTTGAGATCTGTGTGACATCTTGATGGAATCTCTGATATCATTGAAATTTTGGTTAATTCTTTGAAATCTTTGTGAAATTTTTCTGAAAACTTTAAAATCTTTAGAAAATATTGAAAATCTATGAAATCTTTAAGAAATATTTAAAGTCTTAAAAAAATGCTTTAATCTTTGTGAAATCATTTAAATCTGTCTTAATTCTTTTTAATTCTTTATGAAATATTTGTAAAATCTTTTAAATCTATGTGAAATCTTTTTGAAAATATGTATTTGTAAAATCATTTAAAGCTGTGTGAAATGTTTCTGAAAACTATATTCGCTGGGAAATATTTTTAATATTCGAAATCGTTGATAAATATTTGATTTCTTTAAATTTTTTTAAATCTTTGTGACATATTTGTAAAATCTTTGACATTTTTGTTAAATCTTTGATGTCATTGAAATCTTTGTGAAATTTTTATGAAAACTTTAAAGTATTTCGAAAATATTTGAAGTCTTAAAAAAATTTTGTAAACCTTTGTGAAATATTTTGTTAATAAATGTGAAATCATTGAATTCTTTCCCAATTATTTTCAAATCTTTAAGAAACATTTGTAAAATATTTGAATTCTGTGTAACATCTTTGAAATATGTATTTGTAAAATCATTCAAATCTATGTGTAATCTTTGTGAAATCTTTGAAGTCATTTGAAATTTTGTAGAATCTGAAATATTTGTGAAATTTTTTAAATCTGTGTGAAATCTTGGAGATAATTGAAATTTTGGTTAAATCTTTGAAGCCTTTAAAACCTTAATGAAATTTTTTAAATCTTTGTGAAATTTTTCTGATAACTTTAAAGTCTTTGGAAAATATTTGAAATCTCTCAAAATCTTTGAGAAATATTTGAAGCCTGAAACAAATTTTTTAATCTTTGTGAAATCATTTAAATCTATCTCATTTTTTTTTAAATCTTTGTAAAATGTTTGAAATCTATGTGGAATCTTTATGCAATCTTTGATATCATTGAAATTTTGGTTAAATCTTCGAAATCTTTGAAATCTTTATGAAATTTTTGTTTAATCTTTCTGAAAACTTTAAAGTCTTTGGAAAATATTTGAAATCTCTGAAATCTTTGAGAAATATTTAAAATCTTAAAAAATTATTTTAATCCTTTGTGAAATCATTTAAATCTGTCTTAATTCTTTTTAAATCTTTGTAAAATGTTCGAAATCTATGTGAAATCTTTATGGAATCTTTGATATCATTGCAATTTTGATTAAATCCTTGAAATCTTTGTGAAATCTTTTTGAAAACTTTAAAGTCTTTGGAAAATATTTGAAATCTCTGAAATCCGTGAGAAATATTAGAAGTTTTTAGACATTTGTTTAGATCTTTGTGAAATCATTTAAGTTTTTCTCAATTCTTTTCAAATCTTTGTGAAATAATTGTAAAATCTTTTAAATCTACGTGAAATCATTGAAATCATCAAAATATATGTGAAATGTTTCTTAAGACTGCACAGTCTTTGGGAAGTATTTTAAATCTCTGAAATTATTGAGAAATATTTGCTCTTTAAATTTTTTTTTAAATCTTTGTGAAATCTGTATGAAAACTTTAACGTATTTGAAAAATATTTGAAATCTTTAAACCAAATTTTCAACCTTTGTGAAGTATTTTTTTAATATTTGTGAAATCATTGAATTCGTTCTCAATTCTTTTTAAATCTTTAAGAAACATTTGTAAAATCTTTATAAAATCTTTGATATAATTCAAATTTTGGTTAAATCTTAGAAATCTTTCTCAGTTCATTCCAAATCATGGTGAAATATTTCTAAAGTCTTTGAAATCATTGAAATCTTTGTAAAATCTGTAAAATGTTTATTAAATTATTAAAATCGTTATAAAATCTTTGAAATATGCATTTGTAAAATTATTAAAAACTGTGAAATCTTTCTGAAATCTTTGAAAACATTGAAATCGTTGTAAAATCTTTGAAATGTACATTTGTTAAATCATTAAAATATGTGTGAAATCTTTGTGGGATCTTTGAAAACATTGAAATCTTTGTAAAGTCTTTAAAATCATTAAAATTTCTATTAAATCTTTGAAGTCATTTGAAGTTTTTTACAATCTGAAATATTTGTGAAATCTTTTTAAATCTTTGAGATTGTCTGTGAAATCTTTAAAATCTGTGTTAAATATTTATGAAATCTTTGAGATCATTGAAATCTTGTAAATATTTCAAAAAGCATTGATATCTTTCTGGAAACTCGGTAAAATATTTACAAATTTGGAAATCCTTAAAATATTTATGAAAACTTAAATTATTTTGTGAAATCTCTGAAATCCTTGAAGTCTTTAATTTTTTTAAATCTTTGTGAAATCTTTGAAATATTTTTAAAGTTTTGAAATCTTGTGAAATATTTATAAAATCTTTCTAAAATTTTTGAAATCTTTTAAATCTGTTAAAGTTTTTGAATTATTTCTAAAATCGCTGAAATCTTTGTGAAATGTTTCTGAAATTTTTGAAATCTCTTAAATAGTTGTGAAATCATTGAAATTAGTAAATTTTATGTTAAATGTTTATGAAATCTTCAGAAAATCTTTGAAATATTTGTGAAATCATTCTGAAATATTTAGAAAATCTTTTTAAATTAAAAATTTTTTAAATCCTTTAAGTCTATTGAAAGTTTTTGAAATCTCTAAAACCTTTAAGATCTTGTTTACTTTTAAATCTCTTTAATTTTGTTGAAATCTCACAAATATTTATGAAATTATTGAAATCTGTATTTGAAGTTATTCTGGAATCTTTTAAAGCTTTTGAAAATTTTTATGATATCATTGAAATCTTTATAAAATCTTTTAAAAATGTGTGAAACATTTCTGAATACTTTACACTCCTTTTGAAATGTTTGGAAAGACTTGTTAATTAAATTTTTTGTTTGAAATCCTTGAAGTTTATTAGAAAATTTAAAAAATCTTTCAAATCTTTGAGATCTTTGTGAAATCTTTTGGAATGTTTTAAATTTATTCAGTCATTGTGAAGTCTGAAATATTTTTAGAAACTTTGAAATCTTTTCAAATCTGCGAAATATTTTTTAACGTTTTGATATCTTTTTAAAACTTTTGAGAAATCTTTTTAAATATTTGTGAAACATTTAAAAACTTTCGGAATTAAAAAAAATATGTTGCACGCTCAAAAGGCAAGTAATCAACCCCGCGAACTCAATAAATGTATTAATAAATTCATAATATATGTATATAATGAATTTATAAGTATATATGCTTTTGAGTATTTTTGAAATTTTATTGCGCGTTTTTTATAGCTAATTTTCGTAAAATTAATTTAAAGTGAAGAGAGTAATTTGTCTAAATCTAAAAAACTCACTGAAAGGGTTTTTATAAAAATGTGTAAAATTTGTATTATAAAATTATCACCTTGGCGAAATATAAGGAAATAATTTGTTTGTTTTAATTTGGAAGTTAAGAATTCATGGACTATCTTGTTTCAAAATTGATGAAATCCCTTCAGCATAGGCTTATTTGCAAGAATTCTATACATTTTCAACTTATAATTTACCATTCCTGGAGGTAAACAGTATTACAATATGAACGGCTTCGCTCTTTCAATTTTTGTAAAAGCTAGTGTCGTTGACATCTATTTGAATTTAGTCAAGTTTGGACATCTATGGGAATGTTGAGAATTCATTGCAAACGCTGAAATTAATAAATTGAATTTCAAACATGAAATTGTTTAATTTTGAGCGATTTTAATTAAAAATACTCTAAAATTTCCAAAAAAAAAAACCTTGGACAAACTGATATTTGTCATCTTGTTTGTAATCCGAATTTCTAATAAATCTGAAATTTCGCCAGTATTTCAATATGTAGTTCAAATAATTTGCTTGATTATCAAATTACAGCTGAGCCTGAGCAGAAAGCGCAGTAAAAGAACAACTCAAAGGAAGGAAACACAGCTCTCTTTAAAAATCGGCTTTGTCATGGACAACGTGGAAACCGTTCGCGATTTGGAGAAACATTTCCAGAATCTTCGCAACCGTCTTCTTTACGTGGAGGATCCGAAATTCTTTCCATTCCCTCGCGACGTGAAACTCTACAAAGGCGACACGCTCGTGATCGAAGGCGAGAATTTAATCTACGCGAGTGACGAATCCGACGTAAATGTCACCGTGGGAACTCTGCCTTGCAACGTCACTTCTCTCGCCCTGACTCAGTTGGTTTGCATTCCACCTGACCAACAGCCAGCAGACACCGATGAACTGGGAGTTAAAACGGATCGGGGTCTGCCTCTTGTAGTTGTGCGTATTGGCCGCAGTCTTCGTTTTCCCATCGGCTATTTGCACTATGATGTCATCAAGTCCTACCCGATACCTCCGGAAGCAATCGCAGGAATTGCTGCTGGCACATTCGGTTTGGTGTTTCTCTTTGTCCTGGTGCTGGTGATATACAGACGGAAGAGCACGCAGGCTGAGAGGGAGTACAAGAGGATACAAATTCAGATGGACACTCTGGAGAGCAATGTGAGGATGGAGTGTAAACAGGCATTTGCTGAACTTCAAACGGATATGACGGACTTGACGGCCGATTTGGAATCTTCGGGAATTCCGACTTTGGATCACAAGAACTATATTATGAAGGTCTTTTTTCCAGGAGTGATAGATCATCCGATTTTAAACGATCCGAGGAACAGATCGACTCTGACGAGGACAAATTATGACGCGGCAATGGTCCAGTTTGAACAACTTGTCAATAACAAGTGTTTTATTCTGACGTTCATCGAGACGCTGGAGGCGCAAAAGGACTTTAATATCAGGGACAAGGTGAATGTCGCCTCTCTACTCATGGTTGTTCTCATGAGCAAAATGGAGTATGCGACCGATATACTGATGAATCTTCTCCTCCGTCTGATCGACAAATCCGTCGATACCAAACACCCTCAACTAATGTTGAGACGAACCGAGTCTGTCGTCGAGAAAATGCTGACCAACTGGATGGCTCTCTGCATGTACAACTACCTGAAAGACTATGCCGGGTCGTCGCTCTTTCTCCTCTTCAAGGCCATCAAGCACCAAATAGAGAAAGGACCCGTGGATGTGATAACCCACGAGGCCAGGTACTCGCTCTCCGAGGAGCGTCTGCTTAGAGAGCAAATTGACCACTCTGTCGTCACTCTCCACGTCGTGCAGGACGATCTCGACGAAAAGATCCAGTGTAAGGTCCTCGACTGCGACACCATCAGCCAAGTGAAATCAAAGATACTTGATGCGCTCTACAAAAATACTCCCTTTTCTCTGAGGCCCTCGGTCCACGAGGTCGACCTTGAGTGGCGACACGGCCGAGGCGGTCATCTCACGCTTCAGGATGAGGACTTGACGACCAAGTGTAGCGGTGACTGGAAAAAGATCAACACCCTGGCCCACTATGGTGTCAAGGAGTCGGCAGTCATGTCCCTGATTCCACGACAGAATGACGGGTTCTCGGTAGCTTGCAAGCAACCCTGTCACAACTGCAAGCCGTCCCATCATCATCTTCTTCCGCAGCAGAATCTCCATCAGCAGCATTACAACAGGCACATGAATCACTGTTCAACTCTGCATCTGCCAACAACGCCCAATCACGGATTAATAAGTCCAACACTCTACTCTCATCCGCCAGGCGGTGGTATTTACTTTGATCCCCAGCACTCGCCTCCGATGATCACCGCGAACGGAGACATTGAGAGCGGTCACGGGGGAAATCCAAGACTCTACCATCTGGTCAGGCCTCTCGATGAGGTGCACTACGCTCCGGGAATGGGTTACGCGAGTAGCAAACAACATCACAATCCGGAACGGACACACAAGGCAATTCCCGAGATTTTTCTCACGAGACTCCTCTCGACGAAGGGCACTGTGCAGAAATTTGTGGATGATTTCCTGAATACAATTTTAACGGCAAATGACGCCTTGCCAAGTGCTGTCAAGTGGCTATTTGATCTGCTTGATGAGGCGGCCAAGAGGCATGGAATTATCGATCCCGAGGTACCACACGCGTGGAAGTCGAATAGTTTGCCTTTGAGGTTCTGGGTGAACTTTATCAAGAATCCAGACTTTATGTTCGATATCAATAAGACGACGACGGTCGACTCGAGTTTGTCGGTGATAGCACAGACTTTTATGGACGCATGTTCAACGACGGAGCATCGGCTGGGCAAGGACTCGCCTTCGAATAAGTTACTCTTTGCGAAGGACATACCTCACTACAGGGAAAAAGTCGGCCGATTTTATTTGGATGTACAGAGACTGCCGCAAATCACTGACCAGGAGATGTCGAGTGCCATGCAACAGCTGAGTGCGGCCCATGCCAACGAGTTTGATGTGATTGCAGCGCTTAAAGAGTTGTATATCTACGTCAGTAAATATTACGAACAAGTGAGTACTTTTCATATATATATTTTTTTAGATATTACCTAAGGGAGCGTTCACATATTACATAAAATTATTTTTAAGGGGGGAATGGGGGATAAGCACTTGCAGAAAAATATATTTTTTTTTGTTGTGAAATATTTTTAAAATATTGTATCAAAATTTGAAGTAAATCGGAGCTGAACTCTTGAAGTTATAGATTTAAAGCCGACACAGCTCATAAACCGCAGTTGCACTTGAAAATATAGGAACATGCCAGAAGACAATGAAAAAGACTATAAAATAATAGAATTTTTATTAGTTTTCACTACACTTTCTACATTTGTGAAGTGTGCGCAGTGCAATGGAAAAAAGAAGGAGCTAAAATCGTTAAAATAATAAATTTTTGTCTTCAATTTTTCAATGTTTAAAACTTTAAACGAGTTTTTCTCGAAACCACATTTTAAAAGTCCGTTCCAGCGATTTTACAAAAACTACTGAGCCGATCCTTCTCAAACTTGGTACAACATTTAAATACATTTACTTTAACCAAATCTCTAAAAAAAATTAATAAAAAAAGCGTTTTTTTCCATGCATTATCCCCCCGCCTCCTAACAAAATAATTTAATTTAGAACATAATAGTTGAATGTTCAACCTAAAGCAATAAATTCTCAACAAAAAAGTATATTGTTTATATTTCAATCAAAAAAGATTAAATTTATATACAAGGAAAAGGAAAGAATTTTAAAAGCAAAAAGACGAATTTTCAACAAATAAAGATTTTTCACTTAAGAAAGAAATAAAAGTTTATTTGATTTGTTGAACCATCAAGCCAAAATACGAATTTTCTTTATAAAAATTAAATTTTCAAACAAACAAATATGACTAGCAAAAAATTAATTTTCTATAAAACAAAAATGAAATTTGAAACTAAAAAAATTATTTTTTTTTTACCAAAAAAGGAGGATTTTCAACTAAAAAAGATCAATCTTTAAAAAAAGGAAAGTTTAATTTGCAGTTAAAAAATTAATTTTAAACCATAAAATGCTTTTACACTAGACAATTAAATTTTAAAGCAAAGACAAAAGCCTTAAATCAAAAAATTAATTTTTAAGAATGTAATTTAACTTTTTCCCAAGTAGTTAAATTTTCAATTAAAAAAAAAAAAAAATTATTTTGCAAGAAAGTAGTTAAAGTTTCAACCAAATAGATGAATTTTTCAACTAAAAATATAAATCTTCAAAAAAAATTATTTTTTAACAAAGTGACTCGGCCAAATCTTGCAAACAAAATAATTGAATTTTTATTTTTATTTTAAAATAAAATTCTAAAAATGTAGCTCAAGTTTCTGCGAAAAAATTGAATTTTCAATCCAAAAAGACAAATTTTCTCAACCAAAAAGGAAGAATTTTTAACAAAATAATTGAATTCTCTACCAAATAGTTTCATCTTTATCCAAGAAAGATGAAGTTTGTGCCAAAACATATGAATTTTTAATAAAAAAAACAACTTTTTTTAAAAAGGTGAACTTTTTCCCAGAAAAGATTTCAATTCATTTTTCAACACCAAAATGTAAATTTAAAACAAAAAGTAAATTTTCTACGAAATAATTAAATTTTAAACAAAACAGTAGAATTTTTGAAACAAAAAGTATGACTTGAACAAAACAATTTAATTTTCAACCAAACAGTTGCATTTTTATCCAAGAAAGATGAAATTTCTCTTAGAACAGATACATTTTTACTAAAAAAAAGACAATTCAAAAAAATAGTTGAGATCTCATCCAGAAAAGGTTTTAGTTCTCTTTTCAACGCCAAAGTATTAAATTTAAAGAAAAATTAAATTTTTTACAAAATAGTATAAAAGTATCATTTTTCAACAAAATTGTTGAATTTTCCACCAAATCAGTTGCATTTTTATCCAAAAAAGATCAAATTTCTCTCAAAACAGATTAATTTTTATTTAATAAAAAACAAATTTTCTATAAAAATAGTTTAATTTTCATCTAAAAAAGATTCCAGTTGACTTTTCAAGATGAAAATATGAATTTTTTAACAAAAAATAAGTTTCTACGAAAAAATTGAATTTTCAATCCAAAAAAACAAATTTTTTCCACCAAAAAACATGAATTTTTAACAAAATAATTGAATTATTTACCAAACAGTTTCATTTTCGTCCAAGAAAGATGAAGTTTGTGCCAAAGCATATGAATTTTTAATAAAAAACAACTTTTTTTTAAAAAGGTGAACTTTTGTCCAAAAAAGATTTCAGTTCATTTTTCAACAGCAAAATATAAATTTCAAACAAAAGTAAATTTTCTACGAAATAATTAAATTTTAAACAAAACAGTAGAATTACGATCCAAAAAGTATTACTTTAACAAAACAATTTAATTTTTAACCAAACATTTGCATTTTTATCCAAGAAAGATTAAATTTTTCTTAAAACAGATGAATTCTTAATTAAAAAATTATCAAGTTTCAAAAAATATTTGAATTCTCATCTAGAAAAGGTTTTAGTTCTCTTTTCAACGCCAAAAGGTTTTAGTTCTCTTTTCAACGCCAAAGTATTAAATTTAAACAAAAAGTAAATTGTTTACAAAATAGTCAAAAAGTATGATTTTTCAACAGAATTGTTGAATTTTCCACCAAACAGTTACATTTTTATCTAAGAAAGATATAATTTCTGGTAAAGTAGGTGAATTCTAAAATCAAAAAGACCAACTTCACAGGGTTTTACAAAATATTTGAAAAAAATGGAGTCAGTTTAAAAGATATTTAGGATATTTAGAACTTTACAAATTTAAACTTTCTAAATATCTTTCTAACTTATTCGAATCTTTCCTATTTTTTTTTAATTCTGCAAAATTAGAAAAAATGTCTTTAAAATTGTTCACCTTCATTTTGACAATTTTGAAAGTCTTGAAATTTTTTGCTATCTTTTTCAATTTCCTCGTGAATCTTAAGAAAATTGACTTATTTCCTTAAAACTTGTCTAAACTCTTAAAAAGCTTTTAAACTTTTTGTTCGAAATCTTAAAAAATCTACATTTTGTTAAAAATTCTTGGAAATCTTTTCTAGTTTTAAATTATTTTTAAATTTTTTGTAAAAGTTTTAAATATCTCTTAAACTTACTGAAAATTTTTATAAAATTTTGTAATCTTGCTACATTCTTTTTCGAAATTTTTGGAAATCATTTGAAATTTTCCCATGAATCTTAAGAAAATAAGTTATAGAATTAAAAAAATAAAAATTAATGAAACTTTTTTATTTCACCTATTACAAAGTTTAGTAATTATTTTATTACTTTAGGGTGTATTTTTTATTTGTGAAATAATACGTCAAATTTTTAGCTTCGTATCATTTATTCAGTACTGCGAATTAAAATTTTTAAAAGCCTTGATTAAATTTCAAACAATTCTCTAATGTAAAAATATTCATTTTATAATGTATAACACTAAAATTTTTTACTTTTAAACGTATGACACGTAATATTATATTATACTATTTATAATATAAATGATTAAATGTATAATTCTTAAGTGCTTAATTTTCAATTTTGAACGCTGCAATTAAAATTTAATTTTTTACGATTTTAATCAAAATAATTTTACTTTAAAGGGTTCCCGTTTTAAAAAAAGGGTTTAATTTCACGTTTATATTAATTAAATTCCAATTGTTAACATGTAGTTTAATTTAGAATACTTGAAATAGAAAATTGTTGAGGTTTTAAACTTTCAATATTTTAATGACTTAAAAGCCGGGAAAGCCCGTTAACTTTTTTTTAGCCACTGTAAATTTCAATTTATTTATTTTTTGTTTTTTTAATTCTACTATGCAAATAGCGGAATTAAACATTAAAACTAAAAACTTTTGTAATATTTGAAACATAAACACTTTTTTAATGAATCCAAACATTATTTTCTGTGTTTTTTTTAATTTTGGTTATTTATTCTTTTGGATTAGATTACAAATTTTCCTCTAGGAAAGTTCGTTGTAATACAAACTAAGAATGCCTGTAAATTTCTCGGAGCAATTAGGAGAGACAGGGTCTTTGGGGTGCTATATTTTATTCACTTTAATCTCTCTCATCCTCTTATACATTTACATCACCTGGCTGGAAAGGAAGGAAGCATTAGTGCAAAAGCACTAACGAACTTTCATGTTGTAAATCTCATTTTTCTTACGGAAAATTCTTGAAAAATGCGCTTTTAAAATTCTTTTTTCTTTTCTTTTGTTATATTATATATAGCTTGATAATAAGGATCTATCTCTGACAAATAATTTCTATAAAGTAGTGACAGATGTTTCGATAATTTGAAAGTGCTTCAATAACCAATTCAATATCTTGTATATAAAAACATATAATTCATGTTGAAAAATTCGTAAATCCAGGATGGCCGTAGGTCAGAGAAAAATTAGGGAATTTTGAAAACCCAAGTTTTTATCAATGTAGTCATAATTTCTATTTCTTTTTTGCCATTACTTCCTCCTGACAATTATGTTTTTAGTTAAAAAATGTGTTTTTTTTTTGGGTTGTAATTCAACAATTTCGTTCAAAAGTCTACCTCTTTATTTGAAAATTTAAGTGCTGTTTAATTCGTCTTTTTGGGTAGAAAATTACAACTATTTTTATAGAAAATTAACTTTAAATTAAAAATGGATATTTTAATGTAAAAATGCAAGTGAAATGTTCCTTAGTTAACCATCCAACTTTTTGTTTGAAAATTCATCCTTTTGGTTTTAACATTTATCTGTTTTAGTAGACATCAAATCTTTTTTTCGGATAAAAATGCAACTGTTTTGTTCCAAATTAATCTTCTTTGTGTAAAAACTCAAGTATTATCTTAAGAATGCGTATGTTATCGTTGAATTCAATTTTAAAAGATTTTAAATTAAAATCTTCTTCGATTCAAATATCTACCATTACATTATTTGCTGAAAATTCATCCTTTGTTTTTAATTAAGTAATAATATTAAGTAATAATAATTTTAAATTCAGTTTTTAAAATGAAAATTCAACTATTTCAGTTAAAGATTTATCATTTTAGTTGAAAATTCATATTTTTTAGTTGCAGCTTTAACTGTTTTACAGAAAATTTGTCCTTTGGCTTGAAAACGCAACCATTTGGATGCATTTTTTTCTTTCTTGAGTAAATAATCTATATTGGTAGAAAATTCGTCTTTTCGGTTGAAAATTTTGTCTCTGGTTGAAAATTCGATCTTTTGGTTGAATTCAGTTGTTTTTTATTCAGCATGAAAATCTTCTTTGGTTAAAATATCTACTATTACATTATTTGTTAAAAATGTATGCTTTTTTGTTAAAAATTTAATGACTTGTTTGCAAATTTACCTATTTTGTTGAAAGTTAATTTGTTTTAGTTCAAAATTCATCTTTTTGGTTCGAAATTCCTAATTTTTTATAAAAAATGCAATTGTTTGGTTGAAAATTAACATGTATGTTTGAAAATCCATATTTGCGGGTTGAAAGTTCAACGGTTTTACAGAAAATTTTTCTTTTGACTTGGGTGAACTTTTCCTTTTTTTGTTAAACCTTTATCTTTGGCTGAAAATTAATCTTCTTTGTTAGAAATTCCTTGCTTGGTTTTAAAATTTCTTTCTTTTTGTATAAATTTCATTTTTTTTTTCATTGAAGTATCAACGATTACATTTTTTGTTGAAAATTCATCTTTGTAAGTTGAAAATTCAACTATTTGGTTAAGAGTTTAACTATTTAACTTTCTGTTGAAAATTGGTCTCTTTTGCTTTAAAATTCAATTATTTTGTTGTAAATGTAAGTTTTTGGTTAAAAATTAATTGCTTTTAAAAATTCAAGTATGTGGTTAAAAAGTAAACTATTTTGCTAACATTTTAATTATTTCGTTGAAAGTTCAACTATCTTAGTAGAGAATTCAACTATTTTGTTGAAATTTCCCCTTTCTAGGTTATAAATTTAACTATTTTAGTTTAAAATGAACTTATTTGGTTTAAAATTGACTACCCCTCACTGGATTCTAAGTTGCTTCAGGCCCTCGATGCGATGTCCTCCATCAAAATAATGCCTTTGTCTTTCAAATTACCCATTTCCTTGCCATTGATTTAATCAATCAATTTTCTATTGTTTTTTTCGTTGGTAGAGCTGTTGAAAATTTAAGAAAAAAAACCGCATTTTTCGAAAATTATTAAAAGAGAATATTATTTAAAATAATGATAACTTTATAAACGCTGGGTGATGTTATTGAACCTCAAAACTTAGTTTTGTAGAAATTGTTGATGTACATTGTTGTCTTTAGAGTTTAGAGTCAAGTGAATCGAAAACAGTTGACTTGTTTCAAACGTTTTGGCACATAATGGCGATCCTTATCAGTGAGTTTTCTTAAATCTGTGAAAAGTACATAATTTCTTGCAGGTATGATCTTTTACAATTGAAAGTACTATTCTTAAAAAAAAATCTCGTAACGAAGAACAACTAATGAAAAAACAATTAAAATGTAGTAGGAAAATCTTGTAACAAAATTTATAAACAAATCTTTTTAAAGTTTTTAGAAAAGTCTGCAGCCAAAGAACTCTTTTTAAATTATTTTTTAGCGATGTATATTAAATCCAATTTTTTGTATTGAAACCCTTAAACACAACTTCTTATGTATAAGAGAAATAGTCTTAATTAATGAATTTTTCTGGTATGATGAGGAATTATATCTGTGAAAGTGAAATTTTTCCTCTTGAAAATCGCTCTGTAGTAAAAATACAAAATTTAAAAAAAACTTTGTAGCTAAATAATTATTCAAATATTTTTTGAAAACTTTCCTTTTCCTTATATCAACGAAAAGTTGGTGCCAATTTACTACAAAGTAGTAGGAATACAGATTGTCGAGGAACTTTATACTTAAAAAAATGTTTCCTCGATTTCTTATACACAAATTTTCCTTGAACAAAGTTTTGTATCTCTTTAAATATTTAAATTAAAATTTTTCAAAATGTTCATAATTTCAATTTTTTAAATAGAAATGTACTGAGTTTCCTGTCTTAAAATTATTTCAATGAAAGAAAGAATTTCAAAAATCACACTGTAGTACAAAATAAAGTTGTAAACAAGAGCATTGTAGTTATATAATTCTGCTTTTAAATTTAACATTAAAGGGACTGCAATTTTTTTCTGACAACTTAAAAAAAATGTTGTTAAAAAATTGTACTACTGCATTCTAATTTTTTTCATCAATGTTTTATTTCGTTAAAATACATTGATTCAATAATACTGAATGATTTATCAATAGTTATTAATGAAATAAAATTCAATATAAATGTTAAGTTAAATAATGTATATAATTTAGAAACTGAGATATTAACCAAAGAATAACACTTCCAATTGTAAAACTGCGTACCTATAAGACGTTATGTACTTTTCGCAGATTGATTAAACGTCACTGATAAGGGTCACCATTGTGGGCCGAAACTTACGTTTGTTAACTTAAATTAATTATTATCTCACTACAATTTAAAAGTGGATCAAAAGTGAAAATTTTTAGAAAAAACTGCAACATACGAGAGTGACTGTAAGAGAATATTTTTATAAATAATAATAATAATAATAATAACTTGTTCAAACACTTACTTCAGTTAACTTGAATCAATTATTAATCCACGATAACTTGAAAAGTGGAAAATTGTATTTATTGTTTTTATTTATTCATTATTTATAATTGTATTGTATTGTATGTATAATTGACCAAAAGTGAAAAATTGATTAATTTTTCGTCCATAAAGTGTGCATATATCATATTTATACATTATTAGTTTGGAAATAATCTAATTATGTATATTTAAATGATTTTCTTGGACATGCTGATATTCTTTAAATAGGAATAGATTTAAGTTGGAAGACAAATGGATTATCTCTAAAGGGGACGTAGCATCGGGGCAATCGTCTTTTCCTCCACGGCTACCTGCGAAACCTTCCCCTTCCACTGCGCAACGACACTGCCCCTCACTGGGTTCGAAGTTGCTTCAGGTCCTCGATGTTATGTCCCCCAAAAATATAATGCGTTTGTCTTTCAAATTACCAATTTCCTCGCCATTTTCACGCCTATACATTGATTAAAAATTCTAATAGGCCGATGAAATCCCTGGCATTTTGACGAGTTTGAGAATATAATCGTTAATATAGGTAGATTTTTAACAATTTCAATTAGAATATTGAATTTTCATAAGCTCCCCATTGAGTGAATGAAGTGAGTCAAAATAAATCTTCTATTGTTTTTTTTTTCGTTGGTAAAGCTGTTGAAAATTGTATTTTTCAAAGATTGATTAAAACTCACTGACGATAGCCACGTTTGTGGGCCGAAACGTGTGAAACGACTTAATTGATATCAATTTACCTGACCCTAAAGCGACCAACGTAATCAACAATTTCTAAAAAATAATACCTTCCTGAGACACTTACGTTTGTTAACTTAAGTTAATTCTTATCTCATTACAATTTAAAAGTGGAACAAAAGTGAAATTTTTTAGAAAAAACTGCAACATACGAGAGTTATTGCAAGATAATATTTTTATAAATAATAATAATAACTTGTTCAAACACATTTTCGTGAACTTGAAACAATTATTAATCCACCATAACTTAAAAAGTGGAAAATTGTATTTATTGTTTTTATTTATCTATTATTTATAATTGTATTGATATGTATGTACATAATTGACCAAATGTGGAAAATTGTATCATTTATCGTCCACAAAATGTTTATATATCATATTTATACTTTATTAGATTGGAATTATTCTAATTTTCTATATTTCAATGATTTTCTTGGACATACTGATATTCTTCATATAGAAATAGATATAAGTTGGAAGACAAAGGGGTTATCTCCACAGGGGACATAGCATCGAGGGCCTGGAGCAACTTCGAATCCAGTGAGGGGTAGTGTCGCTGCACACTGGAAGGGGAAGGGTATCAATGTATTTTCATAAATTGTGTATGATTTCAGAAAATATCATTATAGAATATCACGGAATTTTATAATATTTTAGTGCATTTTAAAGAATTCATTTATGAGAAGTGACGTATTTTGTAGGAGTTTAAAGATTTGAAAAGAATGGAATTCACCCTGAATTCTTTGGAATTCTCTTGAATTTTCTTGAAGTTTTTTATTTCATCTGAATTTCTATAAATTTACTTTTTTTCTACTCAATTCAATGGATTTTTTTTAAATTTTTAAAACTTTTCATTTAATTGATCCTTGGGTTCAATTGGTAAAATTATTCAAGGATTTGATATATTTTAACGTATTGTTTTTCTCAAATTCCTTGGCATTTTCAATAGCTTTAAAGAATATCCTTTTAAATTCTTTCGAATACTTCTAAATTCACTAAATGATACCCAATTGAGTTAATTTTTCCATGTTTTTGAATTGTTTTCAATTCACTTGAATGCGTTTTGATTTCAGGTTGATTTTTAATGAATTTCATTTAATTCTTTTTATTTCTTTTAAATGTCTCTGAATTCGCTAAAAATTCTTCTTTTAGAAAATAGTAGGGTTTCAATTTTTTTAAAATATTTTTAGTTTGTCTAGGAATTCACTCTGAACTCTTTTAAATTTTTTGGAATTCTATTGAATTTTGTGAAGTTTGAAAAGTTTTTTTTAGTTGATCCTGAAGTCTATTCACCTCACCTTGAATTCTTAGGCATTTCATCAAATTCTTTGAATTCCCTTGAATTTTTCTAAGCTTACTTTAATGTTACTGCATTCAATTAAGTTTTTCCAAATTGTTTTAAATGCATTTTATTTTTTATTTAATTCACCTTGTATTTTTATGAATTTCGTTAAATTCTTCTCTTTGATTTTCAATTCCTGTAAATTCAATCCAGTTTTACGGAAATCAATGGATTTTGTTGGATTTTTTAATAGTTTCCCCAATTTATTTTTATTCTTTTGAATATAAATTAAGTTATTCCGAAATCTTCTGAATTTGTCCTCAATTCGTTACCTTTTGAGCGCGAAAAAAGTATACTATGAGCGTGACAAAAAGTACCCTTTGGTTCCTATATTTTATTCCATAGGGACTGTGAGGCCTGCAATTTTCAAAATTCGAATCTTAAAATATTAAATTTTTAACGTGTTGAGACTGTCCTATTTTCGAAATTTGAATCTAAAATCATAATAGTTTTGTGATTCTCCAATTCCAATTCAAATTGTTTAATTTTTAGTACTTCGACGTAGAAAATATACAATTGAACTCATTTTTCTAATTAAATTGTCCAAAATCGTTTGTGTATTTTTTAAATTTCAGACGCTTGCAATTCGAATTTAATTATTTAATAATCGATTTTTAAATTTGCATATTTTTATGTTAGTAAATAGAAATCCTGAGACATGTAAGTGTGATTTTACTTACTGTATGATTTAAAGTCAATCGGTTTTTTTGCGAAAGGTTTGCTGATGCTTATCGACTTTTGCAATTGATAATATATGTGGAAAAAGTGTGGGTTTCGCAAAGAGAGTTAAGTTTTTTATAGTCCGGGAGAAGTTGCGAATATTCACCTGACATTAAATTTTTTTTTGCAGATTCTAGAGGCCTTGGAGACAGACGCAGGCTGTCGCAAGCTACACCTAGCGCATAGACTGGAAAACGTGGCGTGCACACTCGAAGGAGAAGAGACTAGTGCCTGCTGACACAACCTTTCAGCCATCTTCGTGGAACCCGTCGATTTCTCGAGAAACACTGATTAGTGCCTCCACTTCACGCATCAGATACACCTCGTTACATATGTACAAATCTACAAATCTACCCACCCACCACGCGATTAGACAAATTCCGCAGTGTTGATCGTCTTCTTTGTCGAAAACCGGGATTGATGACGATCCTCGGTATTTCTTTTATCGTCGGGCATCAAAAAATCCCTCGTGCAAACCTTTACAGGACGAAAAAGCAGACAACAAAAAAAACCGAGGACTGTCCCCTACCGTCCAAGAAAAATGGACGTAAATGATCCCTCGGAAGACGTTGTTGTTGTTGTTGTTGTCGTTGACCTTTTCCTGTCAAGTTTCGCGCGAAGCCACCCCCCACACTAAGTTTACACTAACGAGAAAAAATAAATAGACATTAAAAACAAACTAAAAATGCAAGTGAGAAAGCCATAGTGTCCACCAGAACGTTTGTACGATTGTGTACAGCAGCGAGTAGTCTGTGATCCGAGCACACGAGTGGCTATGCCTACTTATCTTCATTAATATTGATATGTTATATAAATAAAATAAAAAAATACATAAGAAT
>NC_046662.1:58950399-58971491 GCF_010883055.1 Belonocnema kinseyi | reverse complement strand
TAATATAAAGGGAGGATATGGAAGAGCAAGAGAAAAAAAAAGATATTAAATTTCTATGGTAACTGAGGTTATAGGAAAAAAATGAGTTTGGAGGATGGGGGGTCAAAGTTATTGAGAGCAGCTCAGTCTACTCTAGGCCTAGCTACGTATTTCCAAGTACGTAATCTTATTCTCTCGCTTTTTTTATTACTTTTTTTTTTACTTTATTATTAGATATTATTATTATTATTATTATTATTATTGATTAACTATTACAATGAATTTCTGAGATTATGCATAAGACTATTATCGTTATTGGACGATTTTGTAAAAATTGACTTTCGTTACGCTATTCCACTAATCTATTGTATTTAGAGTAACATTATTTACCCCCAGAACGTATACTGCTATCATGTTTGTCATTATGTCATCTAATTAAGCCAGGGTGCATTTTTTTTCTTTAGATTTCTCTTTCTGACTCTTGAGGTGCGATAAAAGTATCCTTGCGATAGTGTCGAGAAGAGGAGTCTAGTGAGAGAATTCATCCTGGCTATCAACTAGCCATCATCTCTCATCTTGTCATACCATCTTCACAATTATTGTAAGTTGTTGTAAGCGTAGGAATTTCGGAAACTTTTTATACCAGTGCCCGAGGCAATTTGGTGTTGATAGGTTTAAAAAAAAAGAAAAACAAGGAATAGGAAATCGTGAATTTTAATGATGCGAGTGCAACGATACGCCACCATCCACGATTTTTTCGAATCTCGAATTGATAGACTACTGCAATACTCCTTCCAGTGCATTGATCTTTTTATTTTTTTTTTATTTTTTTTTTCATAATTACTTTGTGCATTTATCGTGCCTCGGGCAGATGCATTTATTTGTGAGACTCGGCGCGCGCACTGCCAAGGCTCTCTATGCGCAATGAACGAATGTTTATTATTATTAATTATTATGATTATTGTACTGTGTAAGTCGGCGCTACGTTAGATCTGCCAAGGTCGATCTCTGGAGACCAGAAACTTGGAGAGAACAAAAAAAACACACACACAAAACATTTCTCTTGTACTTAATACTCATCAATGAATAATCTCGAGTTTTTTTGGTTTCCTGAGATCGAGGACCCTATGTATCTCTATATGTACTGTATTTATTTATACTACGAAGAAACTAGCTTTACGAACCCACGTCTTGTGGAGATCGCTCTAATGTCGCGGTTCGCACGTCAATCTGCGTCGATTGTAATTTTTAACACGGTCTTCCGGGCTGGTAGCGCCTTCCCCTCGGGTCTTTATTTATTTAATTCGAGGAGAAGGCACATCGAGTCTCGTTAAGCGTAGATTGCGTTAAATTTATATAGAGTCTTATGTGCAATCCGGTCCCAGCTTCTGGCGGTGATGGCGCTGTATAGATTGAAACTCAAGGAATTGTCAGATTTACATTTTCTACTCCTCAATCGCAACTTTGTATACCTCTTTCCTTTTTTTATTGATTGATAAATGGTAGATTTTTATATACTGGAGCGGACGTATCTGATCTGATTTTTTTCTTTCTTTCTTTATTCAATGAAATTGTTTCGTCCGGTCCGAAACCATCAGAAGCAAAGGGCCATTTTATACAGGCTTTTCTTTCTTTTTCTTTTTTGATACGAGATATTAAGACTCTCTTTTGAGATATTCTCGATTTTAGTTGCGACGCACAGATTGACTTTTTCTCGCGCTGTAGCTGTAATTATAGAGGCGAATTTAAAAAGGGGAAGTGAAACTCTGGCGAGAAGTACGCATCGAAAGGTCTCGAAAAATGCCCGAATACGTCCGGATTATACTTCGACGTAATTATAAGCCCATTGACCGTCGACTCCATCCAAGTTGAAGAAGTAAAGCTTGTCAATTGTGCGTGTCACGTGAATGCAATTCAAAATGTAAGGACGGTCGAGTGCAGGAGGCGCACTAATATCTCCCTAATTCCATTTAATCTCAGTTTTATTTGACCGAAAATCAATTTGCCGTACAGGGATTTGTCATAATTTTTATTTTTTCGAATTTTCAGGTGATATAACCTCTATTTGTTCTAATTACTAGTTATTCATTTGCATAAATTTCTACTTGTCATATTTTACATTTATTCGAATTATCATTTGACACAATTTATTTTTTCCCGAATTGCCATTTTACAGAAATTCCATTTATTTTACGACCCATCCGGCCTAAAATAAATGCATGGAATTCAAAATTCGCCAATCAGGATTCTTTTATTTGAATTTCGCGCCTTTACCGTAGACCGGAAGATCCTCGGGATCTTAGGCCTTTTAGGTTCTTATTTACTCTTGGTGAATTTTTTGTTTCATTTCTTAGGTCTACAATTATGATCTTTAGGATATTCCGAAAAAGTACATCTACACGAAGTTTTTTTTTTTGTTTTTTTTTTTTGTTCAAAATTTACTAAGTGGCGAAACCCCTAAATTTGAACCAAAAATACAATTTCTACATTTAATAAGAAAATCTAATAAAATTCTGACGAGAGGCAGGTTTATTTATTAGAAAGCACGTGGGGACAAAATTCAAAATGTTGAAAAAATTCAAGAAGCCCAGTTTTTTCATTCATTATTTCTTTGTTTCTCGGTTAAAACTTTTAAGATGTCAATTAAAAGGCTACATTCTTGTAAAGAAACATATTTCGTAATGCATAAAAGTAAAATTTGGAAAAATTTAAAATGGTGCCTTATGAAATACTCGAAAACTCGTATTTTTAAATTTTCACTAAATTAAAAATGGCACCTCGTTACTATTTTCAAAAAGTTACACAATTTTTACAAATTTAAACAAAATATGTAAGACATTTTCGGAAAGGATTTAGTGATTCTCAAAAACCGCTTCCTTGAAAAGTTCGTAAAGCTGCAATGTACTGGTAATGTTGTTTCTTGATGAAATTTGAAAAATTTCCACCGAACAGTCAGAAATGTTGATTTTTTGTTTGTTATTGTATTGGCCGAAGCTTCAACTTAAAAAAAAAATTAATTTTTGAGTATCACTTAATTTTTTCAGAAAATGTATTTCATATTTTGTTTAAATTTGTAAAAATGATTTAACTTTTTGAAAATAGTTATAAGGCGCCCTTTTTTATTTAATGACAATACAATTTGTAACAATACAAGTGATTTTTCTTCAAAATTTGAAGAACGTTCGAAGACAAGCATAGAAAATACGAGTTTTTTAGTATTTCATAAGGCGCCAGTTTGAATTTTTCAAAATTTTGACTCATATGTTACGAAATATGATGTTCTTTTTTTATACAAGAATGTAGCCTTTTAAATGTCACCTGAAAAGTTTTAACCGAGAAACAAAGAAATTAGTTTTAAAAAAATTGGGCGACAATCTAGAATTTTTTCAAAATTTTGAATTTTAATTGTCATCACGTTGTTTTTTAATAAATAAAGATACCTCTTGTAAGAATTTGATGGGACTTTTTTTATTGTAATTTTGGTTCAAATTTAGGGAACCGTCATTTTGCAAATTTTGTTGAAAAAAAATTTTTTGTTGATATATTTTTTGAACATGGTGTAAAGATCATAATTGTATAGAGCCTAGGGATTCTGCTGAAATATAAAAAAATTAACTGCATTTGAAATTTTACGGTACTTTTCCCTATGTTAATTGCATGAGAAATTTTGAGTGTTTGGGCCACATGTTAATATTAACCGATTTCGCTCAAATTTGCGGAAGATCATTTTTTTTTTTTTGCTCATTTAAAGAAAATAAGAGGATGAAACCAAGAAGAATCCTAAATCGAAAAATAAGGACCAAACTTCTGTAGGCAGTAGGGAAAGTGGAATTTCTATGACATGGCGATTTAATGAATTGTGTTAAAATACAAATTCCGAAAATCAGAAATTGTATTAAATTCAAATTAGGAATAATAAATATATTATCGAGAATGTCACCTGAAAAATCGAAAAAAAATATATAACATCTGTTCGGGAACTTGATTTTGGATCAAATAAAATTGGAATTTGGGGGATATTTGTGCGCCTCGAGTGCAGGACCGTGAATAAGTAGCATTACATTCTGTAGATTAAGGGAGAGTTGAGACAGAGACTAAATCGCCGCTAGAAATTAGGTTTTGTCGATATTAAACGATTGCAATCTTGACTGACTTGTTGAAAGGATTTTGTCGACAATTTTATTACAGCTCCAATCACTCCGATAGTTTTCTCTGAACTATTGAAATTGAAATTAAATAAAAAAAAGTCAATTCAGATTGAAATGAAAATAGAATAGGAGAAATGGTGTTGAGATTGATTGGAGTGTGTGTGTGTGTATGCGCGTGATAGAGATTTTTTGTTGCTCTGAAATTGAGTGGAAGAAAGTAACTTTTCGCATATTTGAAAGATGAGCGAATTGTGTTCTTCCTTTGCCGGGCCGTTGGAGGTGAATGTACTCTACTACTTATAAATAAACACAGTGGCGTATGCAAATGCGAGTGAGTGCGTGGTTATTGCGAATACGAGATTTATATCTATGTATATATGTATGTATGTATTTATGGAGACACGAAAAACGTGTTTTACGTACATATATAGATACAGAGTGAAAGAGTGTGCGCGCATGCTAATGTAATCCACATGACCCGTTGTAAATATGTTCCCAACCCTCGTATCCCTTCAAACCGAAACTTAGCGATTAAGTTACACTTGAGAAACGAAATGACTCTTGCCAAATTTTCAATGGGACGTAGGGACAAACAATTAAACCTTCGAAATTAAAAATCGCAAAAATATATTGGTATTATAAATGAATCGTACTCTACCTCATTCTATCTTCCTGCAGACTGTAGAATTCTTTCCTGAATTAAAACAAAGTAGAAGAGTCTTTTCTACTTTTTTTTTTAATTCCTCTTTTTCCCGGGGTTTCGGGAAAATTTGATTTTTTCTCGTTTTTTCGCTTAAATGCAAACTGAATAGAACGCAAAAGAAAATTAATCTATCTTTCAATGAAAGGTTATTCGTTTTAATTGAAAAATCTTCTATTATATGCGGTTTGTTGAAAAATCTATTATTTGATTGAAAATTGGATTATTTTTTGAAAATTCAACTGTTTGATTAAAAAGTATTCTTTTTTATCGGAAATTCAACTGTTTTACTCAATGTTCATGTTTATTTTTTTTAGAAAAGTTCTCAAGAGTGGCCGCTGGACCGGGAAACCAGAAATTTTATGTGAGCGGGAAATGACAGTGAATTTATTTTTACCGGGAATTTTAGAAATTTTCATACAAAAAATTCTGTAACTTTGCTTTCAATCGTTTAAATAAAAAAATTAGTTACGTTGTTATCTTTTTAAATTATGATATAATTCAGTTTAAAATGCGCAATTCGAAAACCTTTCACTTTAAAATATACTTCCATTTTATGTTTTTTATCTTCAAGCACACATTTTAATTTAAAGAATTTTAAAATACAGTTTTAAAGACTTGTACAAATAAAAATTAAAAGGGTTTGAAATCAAAGATTTATGATAAAAAAACATTTTTTTAGTTTGATCAACTATGAATATAAATTAGTTGACCTATTTTTTTAAATTGAATTGTACTTTAAAATTTTAAAAGTGAAAAATTATTGATTTTGCAAGACGATTCGGAATCAGTTTACAATTGTAGAATTTCCAGATTTGAACGTTAAAAATTGAACTGTTTCAATCGCAAAGTCTTATTAGTTATATAAATGTAAATGTGGGATTAAAACTTTATCAGGTATTTTATATTTTTAATTTACTTAAAAACAATATATTCATGATATAAAATTCTATTCCAGGGTGGCCGCTGGACCTGGAAATGATCGGGAATTTTTTAATACTGGGCAAAACCGGGAAATGAGAGTGAATTTTTTTTATCGGGAATTTTAGAAATTTATAGAAGAAAAATCTGTCCACGTTCGATTTCAACAGTTTTTAAATAATTAGTGGAATTGTTATGTTTTTCAATTATGCTATTATTTAGCTTACAATGGGTATTTCAAAATTTTTTTTACTTTAAAAATTTCCCATTTAAAATTTTTATTTTGAAGCTTACATTTTTAATCTAAAGAATTTTTAAATGCTTTCTTAAAGACTTAAACAATTAAAAATTTAAAAGCCTTTGATGTTGAAAATTTGGGATAAAAAACATTTTTATTTAATAAATAAATAATTTTTTTAATGTATCTGTACTTTAAGTAATAAAAAGTGAACTTCATAATAATATATTCTTAATTAAAGAATTTTGTTAAATTTAAAATATTGTTTTAGTCTAAAATATAATTTTAAAAAGATTAAAAATTATCATGCAAATTTTAGAAAGTTTTCTTAAAATCTAGAATTTTTTGTGAAAATTTTGTTTAAAACTTTGAAAAACTTTTTAAATATATATTTTAATTTTAAATAATTATATTATATTTTATATTATAATTTTAAATATATTTTAAAATAAATTTTTCAAAATGAAAAATTATTTTTGATTTCCCTAGGAATCTTGAGATAATGTTTTTAATCGTTTGAAGCCTTTCACAATTCTTGAAAATAATATAATTTTTTTGTTTAAAATCTGCGAAAAAATCTACATTTTATTTTATATGAGGCTATCATTTCAAGTTTTACATTAAGTTTGAATCTTTTCAAAACTTCTACATATCCCTTAAAATTAATCAAATTTCGCCTACAAATAATAAATGTTTAATTATTATTTCTACATCCAAATTGTAAAGAAATTTTCTAAAATTTGCAGGATTTTCTGAAAATTGTAAAAAAAATTTAATTCATTTTGAAAGGTATTTAGAAGTTCTCAAAAAATTTCCAAAATAATTTTAAATTTAAAACAAATTTAGAACAACTTCTAGATTTTTAAAAATTTTTTAAAAAAATTTTGAAGCTTTCCAAGGATGTTTAAACTATTTAAAAAGAAAATAATTGAATTTCTAATTTAAGAAGTGTTCAGTTAAAAAATTTTCAATTTTTTAATATTTTATGTTTCTAGCTTAAAATTACTTAAAATTATATAATTTTGAAAATTTTAAAGTTCATTGATTGATTTTTAAATTTAGAGCATTGAAAATGATAACGTGGATTTATATATTTTTTAATTGAAAAATGTTAATACCTTCAATTTTATACGCGTAAATTATTGAGCATTTGAATACAAAAAATTTAAATTAAAAGCTTTTAAATTTCAATTTTAAAAGTTCAAAATTTAACAGTTCCACTTTGAGTGCATTAATTTGCAGCTCAGTTTTTATTACCTCAAGTGGAAAATCTTTTAGCTTTAGTGTTCCATTTTTTTAATTTCATAGACCGTGAAAAAATTTTGCGAACCGGGAAAAAACCGAGAAATGACCGGGAATTTATTTCGTCGATTAAAACGGCCACCCTGTATTTTTAAACCTTCCAATTTAAAATTTTTGGATTAAGAATAATAAAGATTATTTAATAGTTAGAAGTATCTGACTGTTCATTTAAAATCAGTAATTATAAATTAAATATTAAAAGCTAAACTTTAAATGTTTCAATGTTATTTGTTCTATTTAAAAACATCTAATTTGTAAGTCAAATTGTTGAATTTTCATGTATAAATAACGATTGAATAGCTATGATTCTTAGAAAAAGTTCAAGCAAATTGAAGATATATTTAGAAATTTTGAAAAAAATTTACAATTAAAAATTTGAAGCGATTTGAAATAGATAATATTAACGAACTATCTACATGTACTGACAAAATCCGACTAATCGTACTAAAATTTCGGTGTAAATATAGCCCACGGCCTAATTTAAAATAAAATATAGATTTTAGCAGATTTCGAACAAAAAATTTAGAAGTTTTTTTAAAGAATTTTGAAAGGCTCCAGAAAAATAAAAAACATTTCATAGGAAAATTGAAAATGATTTTCTTTTTTTAAAAGTTAATCTTAAGTGCATTTTGTGTTGAAAATCCATTTATTTTGTTACATTTTGTCGAAAATTTATCTTCTTGGTTGAACTCGACTGTTTTTTATTTAAAATTAAAACCTTTTCTTGGTTTAAGATTTTTCTCTTTTTTGACAATTCCTTTTTTTCCCCGTTAAAAATTGTTTTAATTCAAAATTAATATGGTTTTTGTGTGGGTCAAACTATTTTTGTTGAAAATTCGTTTTTTTGTAACTTAATTTTTTTGACTGAAAATTAATCTCTTTTTGTTTTACTTTAGTTTTTGATTTCTAATTTTCATCCTTTTTGAATGAAATATCAAGTATTATATTTTTCGTCGAGAATTTTACTTTTATAGTTGAAAATGTTAAAAATACAACCGCTATTGGTTAAATTTTAATTTTTTTAGGTTAAAAATGCAGCTATTTTGTTGAAAATTTCATTATGTTATTGAAAATTCATCTACTTTATTAAAAAGTAATATTTTTTGGTCGAAATCTCAACTGTTTTATTGAACTATTTTTCGGGTTTCATAGTCAACTATTTTCTGACATATTAGATCTTTCCTAAAATATTAATTTCTTTTCGTAGAACATTATTTGTTTGAAAATTCAACTATTTCGTTGAAAATTCGTCTTTTTCTGTTCAACTAGACTGTTTTTTTTATTAAAAATTAAAATCTTGTTTTATTCAAAATTCGTTTGTTTTTGGTTGAAATTTTTTTTTGTAATTCAAATTTAATCCGGTGATTTTTTAAAATTAATTTTCTACCTGAAAATTCAACTGTTTGCTGTGGATATTATTATTCTGTTCAAAATTCGTATATTTTGTTAGAATTGTTGGTAGAAGATTCTTCTCTTGGGTTAAAAAATCGTTTTTTTTTCTTGTTTCAAATTAATTTTTTGAACTGAAAATTCATCTGTTTTTGTTGAGGATCTAATTATTTTGTTGAAAATTCAGTTTCTTTTCGTTTTTGATTTTAAATAAACATCTTTTTTGGTGGTAATATAACTATTATATTTTTCGCTTTGAATTCATCTTTTTGGTATAAAATTCCCCTTCTCATTTAAAAGTTGAATAACACTGTTTAAAAAAATCGTTTTTATGGTTGGATTTTGATGAAAAATTAATTTTCTCTTTTCGTTAAAAATGAGTTTTTCACCTGATAATTGGTCTGTTTTTATTCAGAAGGTTTTAAATTAATTTTTTTGTTTGATAGTTCAACTAATTTTCTTAGAGAATTTGTCTTTTTGGGTTTAAAATTTAACAGTTGCAAATTTATTTTATTTTATTTCCACTTTTTGGTTGAAAATACAACATATTTGGTTTATATTTAATCTTATATATCTGAAAATACAACTGTGTGGTTAAAAATTAATTTTTGTGTTCAAAATTCAACTAAAATTAAACTTAAAATCTTGGAAACTGAAAGCGTTCTATGTTAAATTAAACATGATACATAAATTCATTTTATTTTTAAAAATGTACTCTCAAATTTTCGTGAAAAATTAACCCATTTCCGCTTTATTTAGAGATAATTTTCGGCTGTAAGTTTTTCCTTATTTAGATATTTTGTTTCAGGTCGAAAAGTATTAGAGCCTCGGATATATATAGCAAAAAATTGTAATGTTCAATTTAGAAAATTATTTTTAGATCAAAAAATGAGAGTCAACGATGATTTTTAAATTAATTTTGAGAGTTTAACAATCTTTTAAATTGCATTTAAATAAATAAAATGGAATAATTATATTTTCAGTTAAAATAATTTATTTTCAACCAAGAAAATGGGAGTTTCAACCAAATATTTAAATTTTCAACCTGAGTGATAAATTTTGGATAAAAAAATGAATTCTCAACAAAAAGTGTAATAGTAGATATTTCCGCCAAAAAAATATTTTAATTTTCAATAAAAACCGAGTGAATTAAAAAATATATATAGTTTTCAACAAATGATTTGAACCCTTACCAAAAGAGAATAATCTTCAAATGAAGAAAATTTATTTTTCAAAAAAGTTTAATTTACAACCCAAAATATGCATTTTCTACTAGAATAATTAAATTTTCAACACAAAGAAGATAAGAAGGAAATTTTCGACTAAAAAGAATCAATAAAAAAAAAGTTTAACCCAGTAGTTAAGTTTTAAAACCAAAAGATGAGTTTCCAAAAATATAGTTAAATTTTCAGCACAAAAAATTAATTTTCAAATAAAAAACGAATTTTCAATCAAAGAAATGAATTTTCAACTAAATTTTAAAGTTTTAAAAGAATGTTCAAACTAATAGTTTAATTTTCAAACAAATAAATGAATTTTCAACTCAAAAACAATTCTATTTTCGACACAAAAAAGATGAGAAGGGAAATTTCAACTAAAAATAGCAATTTTACAAAAAAATGGAATAGCTACATTTTCGGCAAAAAAAATTAATTTTCAACAAAATAGATACATTTTTAAGTGAAGAAATTAATTTTTAACTTAAATAATGAATCTTTAATCATTAAATTGGATTTTTAATCTAATAGCGAAATTTTTAATCCAGGAAATGAATTTTTTTACTAAAAAAGACAAATTTCAATAAGATAATTGATGAATTTTCAACAAAATAGTTAAATTTTTAAGTGAAGAAATTAATTTTTAACGAAATTAATGAATCTCCAACAAAAAAGTTCATGTTTAACCCAGTAGTTGAATTTTAAATCCAAAATATGAGTTTCCAACAATATAGTTGAATTTTCAGTAAAAAAAAATGAATTTTCAAATAAATAAATGAATTTTCAACTCAAAAATCATTTCATTTTCCATATAAAAAACACGAAAAGGGAAATTTCGACTCAAAATAGCAATTTTACAATAAAAAAAGGGAATAGCCACATTTTCGGTAAAAAAAATTAATTTTCAACAAAATAGATACTTTTTTAAGCAAATAAATTAATTTTAATCCAGGAAATGAATTTTTTACTAAAAAAGACAAATTTCAATAAAATAATTGATGAATTTTCAACCAAATAGATTAAATGTCTACTAAAAGTGATACATTTTCGACAGAAATTCGAATAGTTAAAATGTCAGCTAAATTAATTAATTTTCAATAAAAACACTAATTTCCAATCAAAGATATGAATTTAAAAAAAAAAATGAATTCTTAGCCCAATAGTTAAATTTTGCATGAAAATAATGACAAATTTTTATCAAAATTTGTGAATTTTCAACGAAACAGATGCATTTTCCAACAAGAAGATTAATTGTCTATCAAAAAAGAAACATTTTCGAGAAAAATGGAATAGTTAAATTTTCAGTTAAAAAAATTAATTTACATTACAAAATACTAAATTTGAATGAAGATGAATTTTCAACCAAAAAACGTAATTTTTTATGAAAAAAGATTTTTTTTTTAATACATTCATGTTAAATTAAATTCAAAAATTCTAAATCTATTTTCAGCCTAATAGTCAAATTTTTAAACAAAGAACTGAATTTTCAATCAAAAAGGCGAATTAGTCACCAAAAAGATTAATATTCTACCTCAAAAGAAAACGAATTTCCAACAAAATAGTTAAATTTTAAACCAAAAAAAAAGTTTCCAACTAAAATGATGAATCACCAACTAAAATTGTTCCGTTCTTCTTTCTAAGAGATTTTTATTTTAAATAATATGAAAAATTCTAAAGCATTAAGTTTTTATTTGAAATTTCGAATATTATTTAGCAGTAAACTTTCTTGTGCTCATACCAAGTATAAATTTTTCTTACTTGTCGAACTTTGAAAATAAAATGCTGATATAAAAAATATATATTTATTTAAAAAATAGTCCCAAGCACGTCGTGATAAACTGAATCTTATAGAAAATTCTAATGAAATTCAAAAAGGATTTAATCCTAATTTGATGATTGTAAAATAATTAATTAATCTGATTAAATTTAATATTAGACTATATAAAAATTGCCCGTCAATTTAATATATTTTAATATGTTTAATGAAAGAAAATTTTAGTAAATAAAACAATATTTAATAAGGTATCAATCGAAAGTTTGTTATATTCGATTATAAAAGAATTAATTTAAATACAAATACATGCGACATTAAGACAGTTTCATGCACATATAAATTAAAATACACAGCAGCAGTCTCACCAAATTATGTACAAAAGTACCCACTATTCCAATTTTACTTATATATAAAAAAAAAATAGTCATAAAATTGCAAAATCGCCGGCTAAAGTGAGAAAACAATGTAATAGTTGATCGGTAGCTGAAAATATTTTCTAATTAAAATTGACTCATCGCTTAAAGTTAATTGTTACTCAAATCGCGGTACAAAAGTACTTTCTCTTCAAAAAGCTAAATAACAAAATTGTTATAATAAAACAATGGTTCATTTTAAAATTAAATATTTGATGTAAAACTTTACTCAGAGCCCGATTTCATTTTGTATAGGAGTGATTTTTCGTGGGAGGATTTTGAGGAAGACGAGTAGGAGGAACTAGAAGAATGTTTGCTGCTCGATGTGCTTCTTTTGTCCTGTTTTGCTTTTTTCATCATGTCCCGCAATCTCTTATCGCCACTGACTATTTGAATATTGGGCATGGGTACATTTTTCGAACCACTGCTTGGATTGGGAGAACTATTATTGCTACTGCTACTTCCATTTACTGACTGTGTTTGATTAAGGCCACTTGAAGATTTATATTTATCGTGCTTTGAACCTGAAACCAGAAAACAAATCAGATCATTTTTATCTAGTAATTATTTTCTCTTTCTTTTTGTAAATCAAGCACCCAGTTTGACCTTTCTTCAACCTAATTCTCTCGACTTAAATTTCCAGGGTGCCTACTCAAATGCTGGAAAAAAATCCCTTGACAATTCTATTAATAAGTTAACAATTTTATTTTATATTCTTATCGTTAAAAAGAATTGCATATTTAAACTGCTTCAAATTCATAAATTTTCATGTAAAAATATTGCGTTTGCAACAAGATAGGTGAATTTTTAACCAAATAACTAAATTTTCAACTAAAAAAGATCAATTTTAAAACAAATTGTTGAATTTTTAACTGAAAAATATCAATTTTCAACAAAAAAAGGAATAGTATAATTTTAAATTTAAAAAATTAAATTTCAACCAAACTGATAAAATTTTCAAACCAAGAAGATTAATTTCTACCAAAAAAGATGAATTTTCAACAAAATACATGAATTCTTATCTAAAAATGATAACTGTCTACCACAAATTGTTTAGTTAAATTTCCAGTTACCAAAATTAATGTTCAGTGAAACTAATGAACTGTCAACTGTAATAGTTGAATTTTTAATAAAAAAAGATGTATTTTTAAACAAAAAATTCCTTTTTTACAACCAAAAAAACGAATTTTCAACTAAAAAAATATAAATTGTCAATAAAAAATTATATAGTTAAATTATTTTCAGTTAAAACACTAATATTCGACTAAAGAGATAAACTAAAATGATTATGGTTAAAAGGAATGGTATATTTAGGTGAAATTATTGTGTGTAATATATTGAATGCAACTTAAACTATACTTCAAAATCCTAAATTTTTAAGCGAAAATATTGCATTTTCAACAAGCCAGGTGAATTTGTAACCAAATAACTGAATTTTCAACTAAAAAATATCAATTTTGGAACAAATTGTTGAATTTTTAACTGGAAAAATATCAATTTTCAACAAAAAAAAAGGGAATAGTATAATTTTAAATTAAAAAAATTAAATTTCAACCAAACTGGTAAAATTTGCAAACCAAGAAGATTAATTTCTACCAATAAAGACGAATTTTCAACAAATACATGAATTTTTATCCAGAAATAATAAACTGTCTACCAGAAATTGTTTAGCTAAATTTCCAGTCAACAAAATTAATGTTCAGTCAAACTAATGAACTGTCAACTGTAATAGTTGAATTTTCAAAAAATAGATGAATTTTTAAACAAAAAAATTCCTTTTTTTATAAAAAGTGATACATTTTTTACTAAAATAATAAATCTTTAACAAGAATAATTGAATTTTCAACCGAAATAATTAATTTTGAACAAAGTCGATTATTTTCTAAAAAAAATATGTAATAATTTAATCTAAAACAGGATAATTCTTTTAAAAAAATTGAATAGTTAAATTATCAGTTTCAAATATTAATGGTCAGCCAAAAAGATGAATTTTTAATTAAAATGATGCAATATTCAACTGAAATAGTTATATTTTCGCTTCAAAAATCAATGAAAAAAAGAGTTTGAACTGGAATAGTTAACATTTCAGTTTAAAAAATTATGATTTCCAGCCAAAGAAAAAACGAATTTTTAGAAAATGCATATTTTGATCTTAAAAATCAACTGAATTTTTTTTTTTTATAAAAATACATCTATTTATTTGAAAACAAGTTTTTTTTTAATAGAAATTTATCTTTTTTAAGAGATACTTCATCTTTTTTGCACAAAAATGCAACATTTTGGGAGAGAATCCAACGAGTTTGTTTAAAGGTCTTAATTTTTAGTTAAAAATTTGTCTTTTTGGATTTAAAATTTGTATTTTTTGAATAAACTTATTTCTTGTTTCAAAATTTATAATTTGATCTTAAAAGTCAATTGAAATCTTTTTTGGATAAAAATTCAACTATTTTTTTGGAAAATTGATCTTTCTGATTCAAAAAATCATCTTTTCTAATAAAAAATTCTTTTTTTTTACGGAAAAAATAATTTTCTTGTTTTGGAATTTGATGTTTGTTGGATAAAAATTCATCAGTATCGTGGAAAATTATTTTCTTTTTGCTGATAAATCATATTTTTGTTTGAAAATTCAATTTTTATAGAGGATATTTGTCTTTTGTCTTGAAAATTCGTCTTTTTGCTTAAATTTTTTTTTTAATACCAATTTAATCTTTTTTTATTGAAATATAAACTATGGCAATTTTTTATTCGGAATTTACCTTTTTAGGTTGAAAATTCAATTATTATGTTAAAAATGTACTTATTTTGTTGAAAATTCCAATTTTTAATAGAAACTTAAAACTTAAAAAACTTAAAAAGTCAACTGGAATCTTTTTTGGATGAAAATTAATCTATTTTTTTTGAAATTTCTTTTTTTATATATAAATTCGTCCATTTTAAGAGAAATTCCATCTTTTTTTTGATAAAAAATACTACTATTTTGTAGAGAATTCAACTATTTCGTTAAAAATTCATCGTTTTTGGTTACAAAAATTCGAATTTTTGAATAAAAAATACAATTTTTTGCGTAGAAATTTATTGCGTGTTTTAGATTTTATATTTTTATCTTGAAAAGTCAACTGGAATCTTTTTTTGATGAAAATTCAACTTCTTTTAAAAATGTTATCATTTTGATTAAAAAATTCATCAATTTAAATGGTGAAACTTCAACAAAAAAAATTGATATTTTACAAAAGAGTTTGACGTTCAAAACAGTAATTAAATTTTCATTAAAAAAACAGTTGAATTCAACCTAAAAATACGACTTTTCAATATTTCCATTTCCAATTTTTGCAAATTATATTGTTAAATATTTCAGCACCATTGATTTATTAAATAATACTAGAAACATAAGTAATAATTTCTTCAATTTGTCTCTAAAGTCCATAAAATTTTATAATAACTCAAAAAAAATTTTATTTTATCTTCTTATATTTAAAATTCAGTGGATATTTAGGTATATAGGGCGGCCATTAACAAAATGCGTAATATATTTTTCAGGAACTTCAAACCGTTTTAAATTTATAACTTTTCAAGTGAGAGTTATGAATTTTGAACAAGTTAGCTGAATTTTTAACTAAATCGTGGAATTTTCAACAAAAATATTAATTATTTGCCAAAAAGACGATTTTTCAACATAATACATATATTTTCAACCAAGCAATTGAATTATTAATGGGAAAAAATCTATTTTCAACCAAATAGTTGAATTTTGAATTAAAATAGATCAGTTTTCATCCAAAAATGGAATAGTTATGTTTTAAGTGTGAATAATGAATTTTTACAACCAAAAAATTTGAACCAAAGTGATGAATTTTCAATTAGAATGATGAATCTTCAAGTGGAAAACATCATTTTTGAACCAAAAAGATTATTTTTTAAATAAGTAACTTTATTTTAAACCAAATAAATTAATTCTTAACTAAAATGGTGACTATATGAAGTACTTGAAAATTCAACCGAAAAAGTGTATTTTTATTCAAAAGGATAAATTTTCAAGCAAAAAGATTAATTTTCAATCAAAACGATAAATTTTCTACCAAAAAATAAGATTTTTCAACAAAATGCATGCATTTTTAACAAAAAAAAAACATTAATATTCAATCAAAAACCAATGTTGAATGATCAACAAAACTATCCTCACTTTTAAAATAAAAATATTGTATTTTCAACAAGATGGATGAAATTTGAACTAAATAGATGAATTTTCAACTAAAAAATATAATTTTCTACCAAAAAAGACGATTTTTCACCGAAATACATGAATTCAACCAAATTAACGAAGTTTCAACTAAAATGATGAATGGTAAACTGTAATAGTTGAATTTTCAAAATAAAATATGAATTTTCAAACAGAAAGATTAATTTTATACAAAAAAATACTCATTTTCAATAAAATATATGTATTTAAAAAAAACTGATAGACATTTTTAAACAAAGTGTTGAATTTTAAAGTAAAATAATGAACCTTCAACTGGAATTGTTTAATTTTGAATTAAAAAGTGGGATTTTTGACTAAAATGATAAATATTTAACAAGAATACATAATTTAATTTTCAACCAAGATTTCAACCATTACTTTTTACGAAAAAAAATTGAATGTTCATATATTAAAAATCATTCTTCAAAATCAAAAATCGAATAGTTAAATTATCAGTTCAAAAAATTAATGTTGAACCAAAGAGATGAATTTTCATCTAAAATGATGGAATATTCAACGAGAATAGTTACATTTCCAGTTAAAAATAAATTTTAAAACAGAAATGCAACTGGAATAGTTAAAATTGCAGTAACAAAATTGATTCCCAGCCTAAGAAAAAAAGAATTTTGAAACAAATATCGCATTCTTCAAATAAAGAGATGAATTTTCAATTTAAATGGTCAATCTTCAATAAAAAAATTAATTTTTAACAAAAGAGTTTAACGTTCAAGAGAGCAATTAAATTTGTATTCAAAAAAAGATTCATTCTGAACAAATAATGTAATATTTGATGTTTCAACTAAAAAATATTTTGATTTTTGAACAAAAACAGTTAAACTCAACTAAAAAATACGATCTTCAGTATGAGTTGAATTTTCAACGAAGAAAGATTTTTTAGTCAAGAAAGAGAAAAAATGTAAACTGTTGAATTTTTAAGCAAAGTTTTGAATTTTTAACCAAGAAGATTCATTTTCTACTAAAAAGATGTAATTTTCAACAATATACATGGATTTAATAAAAATAGTTAAATTTTTATTTAAAAATATAAATTCTTAACTAAAAATAGAATAGTTAACTAAAATGATAAATCTTTAACAAGAATAATTGGAATTCAAACCGAAATAATCTTATCAACCAACACAATAATTTTCTACAAAAAATAAACAAAAGAATGTTTAACTAAAAAAGATAATTCTTCAACACCAAAAATTAAATAGTTAAATTATCCGTTAAAAAATTTAATGTTGAACCAAAGAAAGGACTTTTTAACTAAAATAATGGAATGTTCAACGGGAATAGTTAAATTTTCAGTTAAAAACAAATTTGAAATAGAACCAAGACATTTATTGGTTTAAAACCAAGACAATTATTTTCTGCAAAAAAATAAAATAAATAAAAGAATGTTTAACTAAAAAAGATAATTCTTCAACACCAAAAATTAAATAGTTGAATTATCAGTTAAAAAAATTAATGTTGAACCAAAGAGATTACTTTTTAACTAAAATGATGGAATATTAAACGGGAATAGTTACAGTCTCAGTTAAAAATAAATTTAAAAAAAGAAATGCAACTGGAATAGTTAACATTTCAGTTAAAAAATTGATTTTCAGCCTAAGAACAAAAGAATTTTCAAACAAATATCTCATTTTTCAACTAAAGTGATGAATTTTCAATTTAAATGGTGAATCCTCAACCAAAAATAATAATTTTTAAAAAAAGAGTTTAACGTTCAACAAAGTAATTAAATTTTCATTCCAAAAAAGATTAATTCTGAACAAATAATGTAGTATTTGATGTTTCAACTCAAGAATATTTTGATTTTTGATCAGAAGCAGTTAAACTCAACTAAAAAATACGACTCTTCAGTATGAGTTGAATTTTCAATTAAGAAAGATTTTTCAGTCAAGAAAGAGAAAAAATATACATGAATTTACGAAAAATAGTTCAATTATTAATTGAAAATATAACTTTTTAACTAAACATAGAATAGTTACCTGAAATGATAAATCTTTAACAATATTTATGAAATATTTTGTATTCGTTTGAAATCATTCAAATATTTAAAATCTTTGTGAATTTTTTTTAAACATCTAAAAAAATTAGAAATCATTGCAAATTGTTGAAATTTTCTGAAATATGATTTAAATTACTTTTAAAATCCTTGAAAACTAAAGAACGTTCTAATATCTTTGTAAAATCTTGCAAATCTTGGTGAAATCTGTTAAAAACTTCTAAACAAATTTCAAATTGTTGAAAATGTTTTAAATGTTTTCAAATCTTGGAAATCTGGTGTACTGTACCCTTTTTGAAATCTATGAATTTGAAATCTGTATGAGATTTTTATGGAATTGAAAATATTTGTAAAATCTTTTGTATTTATTTGAAATCATTGTGAAATCTTTTAAAATTTTGGATTTTTTTTTAAATCCTTGAAATCTTTGTGAAATCTTTAAAAATTTGTTAAATCTTTCTTTAATCTTTATTTGTGAAATCTTTTGTGTTCGTCAGAAATCATTGAAATATTTTGAAATCTCAAATTTCTTGAAAACCTTTTGAAATTGTTTAAAATCTTTGAAATGTTCTCAAATCTATATCTTTTGATTTTTTTTAAATTTTTGAAATCTTTTGAAATCCTTATAAATTCTTTGAAATACTTGTCAAATCTTTCCTACAACTTTTGTATTTATTTAAAATCACTGGAATAATTGAAACCTTTGTGAAATAATGTGTATAATTTTCTAAAAGAATATGAACTTGTTTGAAATCTTTGAAATGTTTTATATTTTGGTCTACCGTATCCTTTTTGAAATTTTTGGAATTCTTGAAATCTTTGGAATCCCTTATGAATTCTTCGAAATATTTGTGAAATCTTTTGAATTCGTTTGAAATCCTTAAAATATTTGAAATCTTTGTACAATTTTGCAAAATATTCTAAAAATTTGGAAATTATTTTAAATCTTTGTGAAATCTTTGGAATCTTTGTAAAATCTTTGAAATCTTTGTAAAATTGTTTGAAACGATCTAAAAAATTAAAAAAAATTGCAAATTTATGAAATGTTCTGAATTTTTAGAAATCTTATTTACCCTTCTAATTCTAATCTAATTAACCTTTTTAAAATTTTTAAACTTCTTGAAATCTTCTGAAAGTTCTACAATCGTTGTGAAATCTTTTGAAATCTTCTATCAAAATCTTAAATCATTGAAAATTTTTGAAATTTTCTGAATTCTTACAAATGTGATTGAAATTACTTTTAAAATCTTTAAAATCCTCAAAATGTAATGAACGTTCTAAAATCTTTGTAAACTCTTGGAAATCTTGGCGAAATCTTCGAAACAAACTTGAAATTGTTTAAAATATTTGAAATCTGGTTTAATATATCCTTTTTGAAATCTTTAAAGTTCTTGAAATATTTTGAAATCCTTATGAATTCCTTGAAATATTCGTAAATAGTTAACTAAAATGATCAATCTTTAACAAGAATAATTGAATTTCCAACGGAAATAATCTTATCAACCAAGACAATTATTTTTTGCAAAAAGAAAATAAATAAAAGAATGTTCAACTAAAAAAGATAACTCTTCAAAACCAAAAATTAAATAGTTAAATTATCAGTTGAAAAAATTAATGTTGAACCAAAGAGATGACTTTTTATCTAAAATGATGGAATATTCAACGAAAATACTTAAAATTGGAGTAACAAAATTGATGTTCAGCCTAAGAAAAAAAGAATTTTCAAACAAATATCTCATTTTTCAAATAAAGAGATGAATTTTCGATTTAAATGGTGAATGTTCAGCCAAAACATTAATTTTTAACAAGAATTCAACGTTCAACAGAGTAATTGAATTTTCATCACAAAAAAAGATTAATTCTGAACAAATAATTTAGTGCTTGATGTTTCAACTGAAAAATATTTGGATTTTTAATCAAAAGCAGTTAAATTCAACCAAAAAATACGACTCTTCAATATGAGCTGAATTTTCAACTAAGAAAGATTTTTCAGTTACAGAAAAAGAAAAAATGCAAACTGTTGAATTTTTTAGAAAAGTGTTGAATTTTTAACCAAGAAGATTAATTTTTTACCAAAAAGATGGAATTTTCAACAATATACATGGATTGTAGAAAAATAGTTCAATTATTAATTAGAAATATAACTTTTTAACTAAAAATAGAATAATTAAATAAAATGATAAATTTTTAACAAGAATAATTAAATTTCCAACCGAAATATACATGCATTTAAAAAAATAGTTGAATTTTTAATTAAAAAAAGATAACTTTTCAACAAAAAATAGAATAGTTAAAATTTCCCCTAAAAAAGTTAATTACCAACCAAAAAAAAAAATTAATTTTCAACTAAATAGTTAAATCCGTTGATATAAAGCTATTTGAAAAAATTAAGAATCATTATGATTAAATTTTTTTATGCAATTAAAAAAAAAAATTGAGCACATTCTCGAAAAAAATTCTGACTTGAAAAAGATCCCTGACATTTCCAGGTTTCTCCAGGTATACAAAAAATTCCCTCAGAATTGCAGATTTTCCAGGTTTTCCAGATGGGGTAGACACCCTGATTTCATTTGTAACTTTTTGAAAGCTTTCAAACTAGATGCTTGGGAAATTGATGCAATTTACACACATCAAAAGAAGCGTCGCATGCAGTTGGATATAAAGGTAAGCATCGAGGAAATATCACAATCTTTCTTTCCTGAGATGGAGAGGATAAAGCATGCCTGTAACATACTCAAAAAAAGAAGCCATGAAAATCAGTTC
>NC_046662.1:58930230-58950299 GCF_010883055.1 Belonocnema kinseyi | reverse complement strand
TAGATAGATAGATAGAAAAGTGTGACAAACTTCTTTTGGTGTGTGTTTTTTAACTTCATTCGTAAAAAGATCCAAATTTTGGAAGAATTTCTCCAATTTATAAAAAATTGGAATCAAGTTTAATTAAGTTTATCTTCCTTTTGGATCTTTTAACTTTGCAATACTCACTCGATTTCTTTTCCTTTTTCGATTTTCCTTCTGTTACAGTCTTTGGCGATGATCTTTCCTTAGTAACCTGATAAAAGAACCCAAAAATATAAGAGTCTTATAGAAAACTGTATCTTTTTTCTAATTTGAAGGTTGAAAGGATTTTAGGGTGGCCGCAAAACTTCATTTTCAAAATTCCCTGAATTTTCCCTGAGAAATTTTTCATTTTTTCTGGCCATTAATATTTAAAGACTGCAATTCTAAGTCTAATTTACTTGGAAAAAAGCGAAAGAGTGCATTAAAGAATTTGATTCATAAGATTTTAAAAAGAATTTAAGTTCAATTAAAAAAATGCAAATAAATTTAAAAAATACAAAGAATTCCATTGATTACAGTAAAATTGAAATTATTTTAGAGTATTTGAGGGAAATGAGAAAAATTCGATGTAACTTATAAAAATTGAAAAAAAATTTATCAATTTGAGTAAAATTTATTGGACATAGAAGAATTCAAGAAATGCCAGAGAATTTTAAGAAATTAAGAAGAATTCAGGATAAATTACTGAAAATTCAGGCTGAATTCCAAATTAATTATAATAAATTGCAAAACATGTTTGAAAATTTCTCCAAATCTTTAAAACCCTATGAAATTTCTCACTTCTTGTAAATACATTTTTTGAAATGTATTAAAATATTATATTCCCATGACATTTTATGAAATTTATTGAGATTACTATGTCCCGGAAGTTAGATCCGCTAACTTATTTTTTCGAAAAAATGAAAGTTGTGCTAAATTGTGCTAGACATGTGCTCATTTGTGTCGTAAACTGTTTTAAAAAAATAAAAAATTACGGGAACAATTTTTGAAAAAGTTTTTTTTGCTATATCCATAAATTCTTACTAGAGCAAGAAAAGAAAGAAAATGCAGGAAAGAAAAATTCAAAAAACCTAACTGTTAAAAAATAACCAAAAAATGATATTCTTTTCAAAAATGTCGAAAAACCAATACTTGTGTTGAGTTGTGCTCGACAAATGCAGTCTTTATTCCCTCAAACAAAATTACGTAAGATCAACAGTTCTCATATTAAAATTTAAAAGGTAAAACTCCAAAAACATAAAAGATCTTTCGAAACTTTAAGAAATTCTTGACAAAGACATGAAAAGATTGTTTAAACACTTGAAATCCTTAGAAATTCTTTGATTTTTTTTTAATCTCTTCAGGATTCCTGGTGATTTTTACCAAAACCCCAAAATATTTCAAATCTTTGAATTTTTTTAAACCCTTGAAATTTTTTTAAAGATCCTGAAAAATACCAAAAAATATTTGTAATCCTTTAAAATCTTTTGAGATCCCTTGAAATGATTTAAAGCTCCTAAAACTAATTATAATTTTTCAAAATACCCTATAATATTTAAAATCGTTTAAAATCTTTTTAAAGCTTTTGAAAATTACATCATGATATTTCATGATATTTCAAATTCTGTCAAATCTTTAAAAATCTTTCGAAATTTTGTACAGCTCTTTTAAATTCCTTGGAATTTGAAAAGATACCTTAAATTCTTAAAAATACTTTCAAATGATTTAAATCAACTGGAAATCCTAAAAAATCATATAAAATCCGAGGCAACTTTCTAAAATACCTTAAAATATGTTTAATGATTACAATTTTGTTGAAATCCCTTCTAATTTTTCAATGCTTCTGGAAATTCTGTGGAATTTGAAGAAATAACGTAAAATATTTCGAATCTTATGAAATCACTTTAAATTATTGAAATCAATGAAAAATACCTCAAGCTATTTAAAACCCTTAAAAATTGTTTGAAATGCCTATAAACTTTTCAAGGCTCTTAAAAATTCTTTCGAAATTGTAAAATCACCCGGAAATCTTCAAAATCCCTTGAAATCCTACAAAATTCAATTCTTGTGAAAATATTCTTTGAAATCCATTAAAATCTTATAAAAAACCCTGAAACTGCATGAAATCATATGATATTTCTTGAGATCCTTTTAAATTGATTTATATACTTTCAAACTATTTAAAATTCCTTAAAAATTTTTTAAATCCTTGAACATTTTTTAATCTTTTGAAAATGCATTGGAATCTTTCAAAATACCTTAAAATATTTCGAATCCTTTGAAATCATTTTAAATGATTAAAATCGATTAAATATACCTCAAAATATTGTATATCATTTAAAATCTTTTGAAATGCCTTGAAACTTTTGAAGGCCCTTAAAAATTTTTTCAAATTTTTAAAAATACCCGTGAATCTTCAAAATTCCTTCAAATCCTTTCAAATATTCTAGAATCCTTAAAATATTTGGTAATACTATGGAATATTCGAAAAAATTTGAAATCCTACGAAATTTCTCAATGCTTGTGAAATAGATTCTTTGAAATCCATTAAAATATTATAAAACTTCCTGAAATTACATCAAATCCGATATTTCTTGAAATCCTTGAAAATTTATTTAAATACGAATGAGAGCTTTTAAAATTC
The DNA here is from genome assembly GCF_010883055.1 of Belonocnema kinseyi. NCBI lineage: Eukaryota > Metazoa > Arthropoda > Insecta > Hymenoptera > Cynipidae > Belonocnema > Belonocnema kinseyi. The sequence goes on along the minus strand of NC_046662.1, from coordinate 58,947,652 downwards.
CTTGAAATTTGTTTAATCTCTTGAAAATGCATTGGAATCTTTAAAAATACCCAAAAATATTTCAACTCCCTTGAAACTTTTTGAAGCTCTTTAAAATTCCTTAGAAGTATTAAAACTATTTTAAAATCTTTAAAATCTTTTATAATTCGTTCAAATCATTGGAAATCACTTGATGTTTTTTAAAGCTCTTGAAAATTTCTTGGAATTTTAAAAAATAACCTAAAGAATTTAAATTCCTAAATGTAAATTATTGCAATCAATTAAAGACTCTTCGGCATTTTTAAGAATTTGAAATGCTTGAAATCTTATCAAATTTCTTGAAACCTTTTGAAATTGTTTTAAACCTTTGAAATGTTCTGAAATCTATGATATATTTTGAATATTTTAAATTCTTGAAATAATTTAAATATTTAAATAAATATATAATAAATAAATAAATATATCATTTCATAATAATAATATATTATATATATATAATATAAATATATAAATAAATATATTCATTGCAAATTTTTGAATTTTTCTAAATTTTTATAAATCAAATTATAATCTTTAAAATTCTTGAATTCTTCTGTATGTTTTAAAATGGTTGTGAAACATTTTGAACTCTTCTAAACACGTTTGAAATTGTTAAAAATGTTTTTAACTTGAAATCTTTTTAAATTTTGGAATTTTTTTGAAATCCTTGAAATAATTGAATTCTCTAATTTTTTGAAACCTTTTGAAACGGTTTAAAACCTTTGAAATGTTCTGAAATGTATGATATCTTTTGATTTTTGTAAATTCTTGAAATCTTTTGGACTTTTATGAAATATTTTGAAATTTACAAAAATAATGTGAACTTGTTTAAAATCTTTGAAATTTTTTATATTTTGGTCTACCGTATCGTTTTTGAAATCTTTTGAATTCCTTACGAATTTTTCAAAATATTCGTGAAATCTTTTGTATTCTTTTGAAATCATTTAAATATTTGTGCAATCTTGGGAAATATTCTTAAAATTTTGAAATTATTTAAAATCATTGAGACATGTTTGAAATCTTTGTAAGATCTTTGTGAAATTTTTTTAAACCATCTAAAAAGTTAGAAATCATTGCATATTTTTGAAATTTTCTGAATTTTTGGAAATCTAATTTACTATACCCTTTTCACAACCTTTAAAATCCTTGAAATCTTCTCTATGTTCTAAAATGGTTGTGAACATTTTTTGAAATCTCCTAAACAAATTTGAAATTGTTGAAAATGTTTTTAATTTGAAATTTTTATGGAATCGGAAATATTTGTAAAATCTTTAGTATTTATTTGAAATCATTGAAATATTTGAAATCTTTGTTCATTCATGTAAAATATTCTAAAAATTTTGAAATTATTTAAAGTCTTTGTGAAATGTTAAAAATCTTTCTAAAATCTTTGAAATCTTTTTGAAACTTTTTTAAACCATCCAAAAAAATTTTTAATCGTTGTAAATTTGTGAAATGTTCTGAATTTTTAGAAATCTAGTTTACTACCCTTTTTAAAATCTTTAAAGTCCTTGCAATCTTCTGGAAGATCTAAAATCGTTGTGAAATCTTTTTAAATTTTCTACAAAAATGTTTAATCATTGCAAATCTTAAAAATGTTCTGAATTCTTAGAAATGTGATTAAAATTGCTTTTAAAACGTTTAAAACCCTCGAAATCTAATGAACGTTCTAAAATATTTGTAAAATCTTGGCGAAATCTTCTAAACAAACTTGAAATTCTTTAAAATATTTTTAATGTTTTCAAATCTTGGAAATCTGGTGTACCTTTTGGAAATCTTTCAATTTGAAATCCTTATGAAATTTATATGGAATCGGAAATAATTGTGAAATTTTTTTTTTTTATTTGAAATCTCAAATTTCTGGAAACCTTTTGAAATTATTTAAAATCTTTGAAATCTTCTGAAATCTACGATATCTTTTAATCTTTTGTAAATTCTTGAAATCTTTTGAAATCCTTATAAATTCTTTGAAAAATTTGTCAAATTTTTCCTACACCTTTTGTATTGATTTAAAATCCCTGGAATAATTAAAACTTTTGTGAAATATTTTGAAATTTTCTAAAAGAATGTGAAAATGTTTAAAATCTTTGAAATTTTTTATATTTTGGTCTACCGTATCCTTTTTTAAATCTTTGCAATTCTTGAAATCTTTGGATTTCCTTGTGAATTCTTCGAAATTTTTGTAAAATCTTTTGTATTCGTTTGAAATCATTCAAAATCTTTGTGAAATGTTTGGAATCTTTGTAAAATCTTTGTGAAATTTTTTGAAACCATCTAAAAGAATTAAAAATCATTGCAAATCTTTGAAATTTTCTGAAGTCTTAGAAATCTTGGCGAAATCTGTTGAAATCTTCTAAACAAACTTGAAATTGTTTGAAATGTTTTCAAATCTTGAAAATCTGGTGTTTGGAAACCTTTTTGAAATCTTTGAATTTAAAATCTTTTCGAAATTTTTATGGGATTGGAGATAATTTGTGAAATCTTTTTAAATTTTCGTAACATTTTTGAAATATTTGTAAAATTTTTTGAAATCTTCATGAAATCTTTAATACATTTATTAAATCTTTCTTCAATAGTTATTTGTGAAATCTGTTGTGTTCGCTTGAAATCATTTAAATATTTTGAAATCTCAAATTTATTCAAACCTTTTGAAATTCTAAAATTCTTGAAATATTTTGAAATCCTTTTAAATATTATAAAAGTTTTGAAATCTTTAGACTTATTTAGTAGCCTTTTGAAATCTGGTGTATACTCAAAACCCGAGTGATCAACCCATCGAAAACTGTTATAAAAGCAAAACAACAATTAAAATTCAAGGCTCTCGTGAAAAATTCCCGATTTCAAGATTTTCAAGGTCCAAAAAAAATTGAAGGAGATTTCCAAGTTGTCAAGGTCGCTGAACACCCCGTTGAAGTGCTTCCTATAAAAATTCTTGAACTTTTCCTATTTTTTCCCCTTCAAAATCCCTAACTTTTCCCTGACCAAAAAAATCCCCAACTTTTCCCTGATTTCCAGGTTTTTCCCGAGCTGCGGCCACCCTGTTTTCTGAATGAAGACAAACCTGCTGTTGGCTGTTTGTACATAAAAAGCAATGCCACGTGACTCCAGGAGCGTCAATTTGGGAATCTAGAATCGGAGATACGTGACACTCTTGATGGTACAAAAAGTGACAAACGGCACATTCCACGAGTCTGTTCCTGGCTCCCACATCCATGCCTTTGCAGACGACACAGGTCAAGTCATCCTCCAAAATTTCAAGAGCCAAATTATCATCAGACTGCAAAGCGTCCGGAGGTGTATCACGAGCTGGCACATTTATAGGGGAACTGTTTTTACTAGACTTGCTCGAATGTTTCGAGGATGAACTTTTACTCTTTTTACTGCTTCCACTGCTGTGATCGCTCAAAACGGGCTCTTCCATAGTATACTAGAATTTTTAAATAATTTCCATATTCTTAAAGTATTTAATTATTTAAGATATTTAAATGATTTAAATTCAAATAAGATGTCTCAGAACCAAAATGCTCTCAAAACCGAGGAAATGGGTTGAATTTTCAAGAAAATAGGCAAATAAATTATCTTAAATAATATTAACCCATGAAGGGCATACTGGGTGAAAAACACCCAGCGACTTATTTGCGCTTTAGAAAACGTACCAAATTCAAGAAAATGGAACATATGGCGCCAGATTAACATTTGACATGAAAACCTATTTTTCTATGCCATTTTCACATAATTTGGATTTTTATAATTTTTAGATGCAGTTTAAGATCAATAAAATCGTTTAATTACGCAAAGTACGGTGTTTCATTTTTTATTGAATTAAAGCTTTTATTTTTCAAAATAAATACCTTTTTTGGAACGAACACTGTAAGACTAATTTTATTTTTGAATCGCCGTATCTCGGAAGTATTCAAGTAAAATTTTAAATAAAAATATTAAAAAATTAAAAAGTTACGAATTTTTGAGTGAAAGAAGAAGTTTAAATCTTAAAAACTGTTATGAAACCTTTTTCTCCTTAAACTAGATAGATTAAACATAATTAATTGATTTTCTTGTAACAAACTATCCAATACCGGCGGCACAGCACACGTTTGCATACCCTTGAAAATATTTGATTTTTTAGCCGTAAATATGAATTTTCAACCAAAATAGTTCATTGTTCATCCTAAAAAAGAATTTCTACAAAACTATTGAATTTTAAACAAAAATAAAATAAATTTAGAACAAAATATTTGAATTTTCAACTAAAACAGTTAAAAACGTTGAACCAAAACCAAAAATTTCTAACAAAAAATTGAATTTTCAACATTATTGTAGAGTGTTAAATCCGTAAAATTCAATTTTCAAGAAAATATTTCACTTTCATCCAAATCGTTTAATATTTTACAAAACTGTTGAAATTTTAAGAAAAAAAAGTTTTTTACAAAACTGTTCAATTTTCAACGCAAACACATAAGTTTAAAACAGAATAATTGACAGAATAATTGAATTTCTACAAAAAAGGACAATTTAAAACAAAATAGTAGAATTGTCTACCAAATTGTTAATTTTTTAAACATAAAGACCAATTTTCTATGAAAAAGGGGAATTTTTAACCCCGAAATGTAGATTTAAAAAAAAATTGAGTTTTTAACTACAATAGATGAATTTTTTACTCAAAAAATGAATTTTCAGGAAAAAAAAAATTTTAGACATAATTTGAAAAATAATTTATTAATTGAAAACGAACATTTTTTTGTTGTTGAAAATTTAACTTTTCGCGTTTAAATGTCTGCAATTCATCACCCGAAAAGTTATATTTTCAAGAAAAAAAACTTGATTTTCAATAAAAAGAGGACTTTTCAATAAAGCAGGCGTGTTTTTATCCATAATAGTAAATTTTTAACCAAAAAGATGCAGTATAATGAAAAAATATTATTGTAGAGTTTTAAACCCGTAAAATTCAATTTTCATGGAAATAATTCAATTTTCATGGAAATAATTCATTTTCATCCAAATAGTTTAATTTATTACCAAGCTGTTGAAATTCTAAGAAAAAACAAGTTTGTTACAAAATTGTTGAATTTTCAACGCGAACAAATAGGTTTATAACAAAATAATTGAATTTTCAAGCAAAAAAGATGAAATTGCGATAGAAAAGTGGAATTTTTAAACCGGAAATATGGATTTTCAACAAAAAGTTAAGTGTTAACAAAAAAGTTGAATTTTCAACTACAATATATGAATTTTTTACTAAAAAATGTAAATTTTCAACACAGAATAAATTGTACACATTTAAATACAAAAAGTTAAATTTTCAACAAAAAATATTATTGTAGACTTTTAAACCCGTAAAATTCCATTTTCAAGCAAAAAGTTAATTTTCAACTGAATAGATTAATTTTCTATCAAATTTTAAAAATTTTAAGCAAAAAAAAATCGAGTTTTCTACAAAACTATTGAATTTTAACCACAAACAAATCAATTTAGAAAAAAATAATTGAATTTTCAAGCAAAGCAGTTAAACGTTGAACCAAATGTTCAACCAAAAACAAAAATTATTTCAAAAAAGGTCAGTTTAAAACCAAATAGTAGAATTTTCTAAAAAATTGTTAATTTTTTTAATTAAAAAAACCAATTTTCTTTAAAAAAGTGAAATTTTGAACCCCGAAATGTGGATTTTTAATGAAAAAGTTGAGTTTTTAACTACAATAGATGAATTTTTTTCTCAAAAAGATGAATTTTCAGAAAAAAATCAATTTCAGACATAATTTTTTAATTGAAAACGAACATTTTGTTGTTGTTGAAAATTTAATTTTTCGGATTTAAATGTTTGCAATTCATCACCCGAAAAGTTACATTTTCAAGCAAAAAACTTAGTTTTCAATAAAAAAAGAGGACTTTTTTATAAAGCAGGCGTGTTTTTATCCATGATAGTAAATTTTTAACCAAAAAAATGAAGTATAATGAAAAAATATTATTGTAGAGTTTTAAACCCGTAAAATTCAATTTTCATGGAAATAATTCATTTTCATCTAAATAGTTTAATTTATTACCAAACTGTTGAAATTATAAGAAAAAACAAGTTTTTTACAAAACTATTTAAGTTTCACCGCGAACAAATAGATTTATAACAAAATAATTGAATTTTCAAACAAAAAAGATGAAATTGCGATAGAAAAGTGGAATTTCTAAATCGGAAATGTGGATTTTCAACAAAAAGTTAATTAAAGTTTCTATTAAACTTTTTGAATTTTCAATTAAAAAGTTAGTTTTCAACCAAAAAAGGTGACTTCATTTTTAACAAAGCAGACGCATTTTTACCCATAATAGTAATCTTCAAACAAAAATATTATTGTAGGCTTTTAAACACATAACAAATGATTCAACTTAATTTTAATTTTTAAGATTAATTTAATTTCAACCAAGAAAGAGGACTTTTCTGAATAAAAGGATAACTTTTTAATAAAACAGTCACATTTTCATTTTTATAGTCGAATTTTTAAGCAAAATGGACAAGTTTGTTTAAAAAATAAAAATTTTCAACAAAGAAGTTTGTTTTGGTCCAAGAAAAATGATATTTCTACCAATTTTTAGCCAAAAACATGAATTTTTATTAAAAAAGTAAAACTTTTAATAAAATATTAAATTTTAACAAAACAGTTGCATTTTTTACCAAACCAAATAACTTTTTCAGAAAATATTAGCATTTTTAACTTAAAAATTAAAAAATTAAAAAAAGGAAAGAATGTAAAACCTGTTTAAAGATATAATTAATAATAAATGAATGAATGTAAAAAATGACCTTTTTATGCAAAACATTGCAGAGCATTTTAGTGGCACCATGCTTTTGTCTAATTGCTTCATCCAGAAGAAATCTTAACTGTTCCACTGAATCCCTATTAGCCGAATGCAAATATCGCAAACCCTGGGTAAATTGTGGATCTAATTCAAGTTGTGCCATTTTTAAAAAATCTGAAACAAAAATTAGAAAATATAAATTTAAGTTTTTCTGAATATTTTTTAATTTCATGAAAAAACACAAATCTCTGATAATCTTTTTAAATACACTGAAATAATTTAATAATCTCTGAAAACTATTTATTAACACAAACATTGTCAATTTTCATTTTTCTCAAACATTGAATAAAATGCAGCCATCCCTCAAATTGTAAAAAAATAGTTTTTATATATATAATTAAAAATTAACTCAATTGGCAATTTTCAGCCCTTTCATTCAAATGTGGAAATATTTCGTAAATTTAGAATCATAACCAAAAAATTGAGGCTCCGAAATTTTGGAGCATTGTTCCTTTTAAATCTACCACTAGAGATGCTTTCTCAAGTTGGTGAAAAAAAGAGAAACATTACACACCTGGCTTTCTGTTGAATTTACAAGAACTTTTCTAACAATTGAAAAAAAAAATGGAAAATACTGTCTCACAGTATTCAAGAAATCCGGCAAACTTTTTGCGAGTTTGAGAAAAGCATATTTCTCTTCTACCAATGCTCTTTCTGACTCGCTTCTGAAGCTTTTCAATCTAAAATAATGATTGATGTTGATCAGCTGTTACAGTTTTTTTGGAGTAATAGTAAAATACTCTTTCTCTGTTCCTCCTTTTAGTTTTTCTTCATTTCTCTCTCGTTCTTCTGTTAACGCTGCCAAAGTCTGATTCAAAAAAGTTTGGTAAAACAGGTTAAGAAACTGGCTTACCGACGAAAAACCTAACTCGATCGGTATTCACATTTTTTACTGGCCATTTTGTTTCTAAAGCTAAGGGGATTTTACTAGCCACTAGGTAGCGTTAACTGTTCTAGTCAAAGTTCTGTGAAAATTCCAATTTAATAAATGAAAAATAGATTTTTTTATAGAAATTAATAGTAAAAGTTTATCGTTTATTTATAATTGATAATTCATTACTATTCAGTTTACTTACCTGAAATTCAGAACTGATTCTTTCTGTATTTTTTTTACACTGAATAGTTGAATTTTCGATTGACAAGGATTAATTTAGTACCAAAAATGAAATAGTTCAATTATTAACAACAAAAAAAAATGAATTTTCAAACAAGAAGATTAATTTTCTACTGGAAAAACTAATTGTAAACACAGTACATGAATTTTTAAGCTAATAGTTGAAGTTTCAAATAAATAAGGTAAATTCTTATTTAAAAAAACAGATGCTCAAAAAAAAAGGAAACTTAAATTATCAACAGCAAACAAAAAATTGAATAAGAAAGGTTTCAATGAAATATAAACATTTTAAGCCAAAAAAATGAATTTTTAACTAAAAAGATAATTTTTTAACAACAAATTGAATATTTTATTTTCCAGTTAAAAAAATAATTTTGAACCAAAAACAGGAGTTTCAACAAAATATTAAATTAATAATAAAAAAGATTCAACTTAAAATAAGAAAAATTAATTTCTAAAAAAAAGTCGATTTCTTGACAACAACAAAATCATTTTTACAAAAAAAAAAACGAAAAAAATTTTTTCAGAAGAAATAGTTCGATTTTCAAACAAAGTAATTATGTTTTAATAAAAGTAAATAGTTTTCCACGACATAACTGAATTTTAAACTAAAAAGGGTAAAGTTTTAAGCAAATTTTGTTTAAATATGTCAATTTTCAACTGAAGAAATGGCTTTTCACTCAAACAAAATTTTCAACCAACAAAAATGCCTTTTCAATCAAATACATAGATTTTAAAATAAATGGTCTTTAACAAAGAAATTAATTTTGAACAAAGTAGTTGACTTTTCAAATAAAAAAATCAATTTTAATCCAAATAAAATCAGGTACTTTTTCCGTTAAAAAAGATTAATATGCAACCGAAAAATGACAAATTTTCAACAAAATAGTTAAATGATCAACCAAAGAGAAGAATCAGCAACTGATAAAATAATTTTTTAACATAGTTTTTCGAATTTTAATCAATTAGTTGAATTTTTAAACAAAAAGGTTTACATTTTTAATAAAAAATAGTTGAGTACAACGAATAAAGAAAAATTTCCAACAAAAAAGTTGAATATTCACCAAAAGGATTTTTCCGTCAAGATAGAACAAAACTTGCTACCAAATTGTTCAATTATTAAGTCAAACTGTGAGTTTTACTACAATACAGTTGGATTTTTAACCCAAAAAAATTGTATTTTTTAGTTTTCGCCTGCAAAAATAAAAAACTTTTGAAAATTTATACTTGAAAGAAAAACTGACCGCACTTAAAGGATTAATTTTTTCTTCAAATTGAATGACTGACATCTTAAATTTTTTTATGAATGGACTAACAATTTTTATTATTCTTTGTATAAAAAAAGCTATTTTTCACTTATTTCATTTTAATTTTCGCGCAACTTTGACTAAACAGTTAGCGCCACCTAGTGGCTGTTGAACTCTCCTGTTTTTTCAAAAGGCCGTCATTAAAAAAAAATTAATAAAAAGTATTATCTAAGCTATAAAAGTAGTTTTTTAAAATATACAGACAAAACAGTTATTGGAGAATTTCTTTTGAAATTTTATTTTAAAATTTTGATGAACGTAAATCAAATATGAAAATTTAGATCGTGGCAATTTGCAGTCGTACATATTCAATCATTCCATTGATATATGATATATTCAATAAAATCGTGACAGAAAGAATTGTCAACTTTAAATGGAAATTGAAAGTTTTGGTTTTTAATCGAAATTTATTGACATGAACTTTCCGAATATTGCACCATTTGAATTTACCGCCCCTTTCAACAACCAAGTTATTTTTAATTTTGTCGAGTATTTTCGCCACTATTGCGAAACTGGCAAAACTTAAACAAAAAATAAATTCAACCTTTCAGCGAATCAAAAAGGAAATGTCCCTTTGGGACATTCCACGATCGAAAATTTGCATCCAAAACGCCGATGCCAATTGGAATTTCCCCAAAGCGTCTCATTCATGACAAAAAAAAAGAAAAATGCTTTGAAATGTTTACACGAGGGGTGTCGAGGGGAGAAAATTTAAGAAAAGAAATACCAAAATAGTAACTTGTGATCCCTGCAATCAACCAAAGATAATAAAACCTAGATGCGGGAAGACTACTAGCGCACCTATAAGAAACTCCCTAAACTAAACAAATGTCATTGGTAAGACGGAGAAAGAGATATCTTTTTCTCTTTTTAATCAATGGAATTTTTGTAGTTCAGACGAACCGATTATAGGTGCGCTAGTAGTCTTACAGCAAATAGTTTATGACGGGGTCCGGGGAGGAATGGAACGAGATACAGTTGGCAGCCGTGCGTAAAAGAAATAAATAATCAAAGCGACTGAAAGCGACCATGAAGTGACAAATAAAGTTGAAGAACAATTCTTCAAGATTTAAGTGCGGCGTGCGTTAGCCCCAGTTTGGATGTTTTGTGTATTCAAGGTCTATTAAAACGAGTTCACGTGAACCCAGGAGACAAGTTGATACAGGCGAGATGCGCGCTGCCTATTTATCCTGGACCCGGGGGTGACACTTGGCTATTTCGCCCGATTCCAAGTCTTCGAGATCGAACGCACTTGCAAGTCTTCCTTTGCTGATTTCGGATCCGCTTTCCAATTTCGGGATCTGCTTTTCTTTTCTTCCCGGGTTTCCCGGATCGGATGCGAGGCCATCTCCGAAGCTCCGATGCCCGCCAACCAAGTAACCAACCGGGATCACGCTGACTCCTAGTGCACACTGAAAATCACAGTCCTCCACAATTCAGTGCGAGAATCTTCTACGAGAATGCTCGCGCGTTCCTGAGCACAACGAACGTACATTTATAAGTTTGTGATTACCAATCCTTGTGAATTTTGGAGTCCAGCAGACCTTTATTAGCTCTCTGTTGTCGAAAGGGTAAGCAATCACGTTTCTACGCATACCTGCGTTTTCTGAGACCAAGTGTCATGAAAAGAGTGATATAATGATTCAAGTTTTGTTTTTGTTCATTCTTGAGGAATTTTTTAGAGTTTGAGGGTTAATCTGAGTGAAAAATGGAGCAAGGTGGGTGGTTTAGGCCTTGTGGTTATGTATCTGTGGGAGGAAATTTCGATAGATTTGATCGCTGATTTGAGGGTTATGGAGAATTTTTTTTAACAAGTTTCAAGACATCGAATATTGTACCAATTGTACGACATTTTTAAATTCGTGAAGATTTTGGTAAAATGGGTAGAAAAGGCAAAATTTGGTAAATTTTCAGTAAATTCGAGGATTATAGAAAGTTTAATTTTTGAGTTTGGTTTTTTAGAGCAAATCAGATTCTAAGATTGTTGGAAATTATGGCAATTTAGTACGTAATGTTTGAATTTGCATGCAAAGGAGCAAAACAATGGTAGAAAACCACTAAATTTGGGTATAATTTTAACAAATAATCGAGAGTAAATTTGAAGGTTATTGTTATAAAGTTGTATTTTTTAAACTTATGGTAATTTAAAATTGTGTTGATATCTAAATTATACGCATAATTATAAAACTTATGAAGATTTTGGCAAAATTGAGAGAAAAGGCAAAATTTGATAAATTCGAGATTAATAATAAGACTTACTTTTTGGGTTTGGTTTTTAGAGCAAATTTGGATATTTTAAGATAAATTAGGCTAACTCTGGATACCATTAGTTAGGTTTGTTCCTGAGTTACAAATAAATGTGTTTAAATGAAAAAAGCATGAAGAAAATTGAGAACAACAAGAATTGAAAAACTTGAGGTTGTGTTTGTATTTCTTTTTTTAGTTGATACGGCTATTTTATTATTATTCTACATTAAATTTGAAGGTTATTTTTATAAAGTATTTTATATTTCTATAATAATTTTAATTTATTTTAAAATCTAAATTATGCGCAAAAACGATAAATTTTCAGAAGAATTTGTAAAATATATAGAAAAGACAAATTTGCGTAAATTACAATTTAATAAGAAGGCTTACTTTTTGCGTTTGTTTTTTAGAGAAAATTGAGACATTTTCAGATAATTAAACTAAATTTGGGTATCATTTGTTATGTGGGTTTCGGTATTTTTAATGCTAAATAAAAAATAAATGTGTGAAGCGAAAAAAACGTAGAAAAAGAAGAGAATTTTTCAAGATTTAAAAAACGAGGTAGTATTTGTTTTTTTTTATTTACAGCGGTCATTTTAATAATTAATTCGGAGTAAGTTTCAAGGTTATTTTTATAAAAATATTCTTAATCCTATGATAATTTTAATTTGTTTTAAATTTCAAATAATGGGCATAAATGATCAAATTCAAGAAGATTTTTGATCAAATAGATATAAATAAATGGTATATTAGATTATAATAATAAAAATAAATGTTTCAGAGTGAAAAAAAGCAAAAATAAAACTGAGAAAAATAAGATAATTTTACAACATTTGAAAAACGTGAGTTGAGGGTTGTATTTGATTTCGTTTTTAGTTAATATGGGCATTTTTAATTAATCTGTAGCAAATTTGAAGGAAAATTCAAGGAGATTCATGTGAAATGGTCAAGATAAAATTTGGCAAATTCAGAATAAATTTAAATATAATAATAAAATTCCTTTTTGGGTTTGGCATTTAGAGAAAATTGGTGCATTTTCAGATAATTAAACTAAATTTGGGTATAATTGGTAAAGTTGAATTTAGGTTTTGTGTTACTAAATTACACATAAATTTGTTTGAGAAAAAAGAAAGAAAAAGTTAGCAAAAGACGAGAATTTTCCAAGATTTAAACAATTTGGCGGTATTATTTTATTTGAAGTGGCCATTTTAATAATTATTCTAGAGTAAATTTGAAGGTTGTTATAAAGTAATGTTTTTTAATCTTGTGATAATTTAAATTTGTTTTAAATTCCAAATTATGCGCATAAATTATAAAATTGAAGAAGATTTTTGGTCAATTAGATAGAAAATACCAAATTTGGTAAATCCGAGTATAATAATAAAAATCATTTTGGGTATCACATTGGTAAAGATGATCATGGGATTTGTATTACTGAATTACAAATAAATGTGTTAAAGTGGAAAAAATTAAAAGGAGAAAAACAAGATAATTTTACAAAATTTAAAAACTTGAGGGTTGTATTCCTATTTTTTATTTAGTTAATATGAGCTTTTTATAATTGATCTATAGCAAATTTGATACTTATTGTTATAAAGTCGTATTTTTTATTTTTATGATAATTCATAATTTTGGTAAAACGGTAAAGACCAAAATGGCAAATCAAAATTTACTTTTTGGGCAATTTTAGACATTTTAAGATAAATTAAACTAATTTCTGTATAATTAGTAGGCTTGATTTCGAGTTTTGTATTACTGAATTGCAAATAAATGTTTTTAAATAAAAAAAAAGCAAAAAAAAAGAGAATTTTCCAAAATTTTAAAGACTTGAGGTTTTAATTTTTTTATTTGAAGCGGCTATTTTAATAATTAATCTAGAGTAAATTTGAAGATTATTGTTATAAAGTGTATATTTTTTAATCCTATTATAATTCAAATTTGTTTTATAATTCAAATTATGCGCATCAATTATATAATTCAAGGAGATTTTTGTACAATGGATAAAAAAGACGAAACTTGGTAATTCAGAATAAATTCGAGTATAAGAATAAAAATTATATTTTGAAACAAATTAATGTGTTCAATGAAAAAAATTAAAAAGAAAATTAAGTAAAACAAGAAAATTTTACAAGAATTGTTTATATTTTTATTTCTTTTTTGCCGATACGGCTATTTTATAATTATTCCAGAGTATAATTTAAGTTATAGTTGTAAAATTGTTTGTTTTTTTTAATTCCTATGATACTTTTAATTTGTTTTAAGACTCAAATTATGCGCATATATGATAAAATTCAAGAAGATTTTGCTAAAATGATAGAAAATACCAAATTTGGTAAATTTGAGTATGATAATAAATATAAATTTGGGTATCATTAAAGTTAATTTTGGGATTTGTATTACATAGTTATAAATCAATGAGTTTAAAATTTAAATAAAAGACAGCAAAAAGAAAACGGAGAAAACAAGAAAATGTCAAAAGTTTAAAAAAAACTTGGAGGTTTATATTTTTTAGCTGATATGGCATTTTTATAATTATAGAGTAAATTTGAATGTAATTGTTTGAAAGCTCTATCTCTATGATAATTTTGATTTCTTTCAAAATGCAAATTATGCGCATAAATGAACAAATACGAGTATAATAATAAAAATTACTTTTTGTGCTTAGTTTTTAGAGAAATTTGGGATATCTTAAGATACATTGAACTAAATTTGGGTATCATCAGTAAAGTTGATTTCGGGATTTTTATTTCTGAATTACCAATAAATGTGTTTAAAAATATTTTAAAATCGGTGATAAATAAGAGAATTTTACAAGTTTTGAAAAACTTGTATTTGTTTTGGGTTCTTAGTTGGCATCGCCATTTTGTAATTAGTCTAGAATAAATTCCTATGATAATTTGAATTTGTTTTGAAATCAAAGTTATGCGCATAACTTATAACGTTATGCCAAATTTTGTAATACAAACCCCTAGCGCTATACTTCTGCTTCTTTTTTTGTACCAGTGCCATTATAAATACATATTTATAATATAGAATATAAAAAAGCACAAATTCATTTTTGGATAAAGTTGGACAAGCAAATTTTGGGAATACAATATTGATCAGAGCTTTGTAGAATTGAGAGAAGGAAGAAAACAATCGCATTTTCTAAATTCTAGAGAAAATTCTGGAATTATTGTTATAAGTTTTTTTTATTTTTACCGTAACAAACGTAGAGATTTAAGAAATACTAAATATAATTGGTATTGTTAATAGCATTTTCCAATAGGAATAATAAGCGTTGCAATCATTTTTTCGTTGTGCAAAATAAATTAGAATTTCTTTGAAAAATTCAGAATTTTAGAAAACGTATAATATATAATATGAGATATAAAAACGATTTATTCCATAAAAAGTCAATACAAGTACTTGATCCAATTACAACATTGTTTTCAAATATTTCACTAGATTTCCTACGTCTATTTACATTTTTCTAACCCAGGCTTATTCAATTGTTTACATTTTCTACTATCTGAAGTTTTACCTCATCGCAACATATATTTACGCAAGACAAATATTCTTTGACGTTGAAATATAATTTTTTTTATCAGCAAGTTCGTTTTTATCACCATGCCTCAGTTTTACAATTATTTTCAATCATGAAAATTTACTGGAAAGGTTGAAAATTCGCTACATAAATATATACATATATATATTTTTAATTTATCAGTAACTTGGCGATAATATATTTTGTTATAAATCAATACAGTGATAAAAATGAACTTTCTCAACCAGTTCCAGCAATGTTTGTAATTTCTCTGATAACCACGGTATTAAAAATAATAATTTCTTTCCTGATAGTGGGAAAACTTTGAAAACTGGTTAAGTTTTTTTTTGCAGCAAATTATTCTGACTGTTCAATGTCGTCTGAAAATAATTCCAAGATTTTAATTTGTCGACAGAAAAAATATTTCTGCAAAATGCCTGAAGAAGATTCGTGTGAAATTAATAAAATATTTCTTTGTCATCATGCACAGATAAGTCCCGACCATGAGTGTGGTCAAACTGAATCGCACAAAAGTCTGATGACAGAAGGTCCGATCTGAGTCTGCAAAAATGAAGACGGAAAAGAAAGCAAGTGAACCTAGTTGTGCACCCGCCGCAGTGGTGAAGGAGGAGCCAGATGCGGATCGGGTAAAAATTAAAGAAGAATCTGGCTCTGCAAACACAGAAGATGCCACAACAGAGGACACGACTGAATGTCCAAGGGACCCTTCGCTAGATTCCGCAAACGGAGAAAACAATATGACTTCCGACAACCAGAATGGCAGCTCTAGCCAACCAAATTTAAACTCTGTCAAACAAGAGGACAATAATCCTGCGGATGAATTACCCGGAGGTATATTTTCTCATCCAATATCTAATTTTTTTAATTATTTAATTAATGGCACATTCACAGGCCTGCCACACATTCACCTGAGTCACTTATTTTAAAGAAAAATTGACTATTCGTTTTTTTTTAAAGAAAAAGGCCACTTTAGTCACTTTAATCTATCTCAATTCAGCTATTCAATATTAGACTTCATACTATTTCACCTTTATTTAAAAAAAATTCGGCTTGTCTTAGTTAAATTATTTTTTTTATTTTGAAAATTTATCTTTTTAAACACTTTTGATGAAAATTTATCTTTTTGCTTGAAAATGCAACTCTGTCAAATGCAACTTTGTCAAAAATAATTTTTGTTTTGTTTGAAAATTTTATTATTTTGTTGGAAATTAATGTTTTTAACTCAAAATTGAATAGTTTCATTTTTTATTTAAAATTCCACATTTTTTTGAGTAGGAACTTCAACTATTTATTGAAAAATTCATGAATTTTATTTAAAATTTATCTTCTTGGTTCAAAATTCAACTATTTGGTTAAAAATTTATATATTTTGTAAAAATTTCGTCTTTTTTGACACAGAGTTAATTTGTTCGGGTTGAAAGTTCAGATTTTATCTACAAAAAATTTAATTATTCTATGTATGAAATCTATAATATTCTGTGGTATGAAAATGCTATTCTATATCAAACTTCATATTATTTAACATTTTTAAAAGAATTTCGCATTTTTCATTTTCAAGAAATTTCCACTTTTTCTTGTTTTGTTTTTTAAGTGCAATTGTATTTTTAGTTCTGAATTAATAATTTTTGGAAAAAGTTTGATTTGGTTGAAAATTTAATTATTTTATTGAAAGAGTTAATTTTCTTGTTTTGTTGAAAATGTAGATGTACATATGTTTGAAAATTTATATTTTATTTTTAAAATTCATCTTTTCGAAACATTTGATGCAAATTTATGTTTTTCGTTGAAAGTTCCACTGTTAGTTCAAATTTAGCTTTCTTGGTCAAAAATGATTTTTTTTTTGTTGAAAATTCATCTCTTTTCTGG
Source organism: Belonocnema kinseyi (assembly GCF_010883055.1). Taxonomy (NCBI): domain Eukaryota; kingdom Metazoa; phylum Arthropoda; class Insecta; order Hymenoptera; family Cynipidae; genus Belonocnema; species Belonocnema kinseyi. Next base: position 58,930,710 of record NC_046662.1, on the reverse strand, counting down.
TAGAAATGTCTTTTTTTTGTTGATAATGCGTCTGTTTAATTTACAATTAATTATTGTTTTGTTGAGAGATCACCTAGTTTGTCAAAAATAATGTTTTGTTTGAAAATTGTATTATTTTTTTTAACAATTTATTTTTTAAACTCAAAATTGAATAGTTTCATTTTTTAGCCAAAATTCCATATTTTTTTAGTAGGAACTTCAACTATTTATTGAAAAATTCATGTATTTTATTGAAAATTTATGTTCTTGGTTCAAAATTCAACTATTTAGTTAAAAATTTATATATTTTGTAAAAATTTCGTCTTTTTTGACACAGAATTAATTTGTTCGGGTTGAAAGTTCAGATTTTACCTACAAAAAATTTAATTATTCTATGTGTGAAATCTATAATATTCTGTGGTATGAAAATGCTATTCTATATCAAACTTCATATTATTTAACATTTTTAAAAGAATTTCGCATTTTTCATTTTCAAGAAAT
>NC_046662.1:58880257-58930130 GCF_010883055.1 Belonocnema kinseyi | reverse complement strand
GTTTTGTTGAAAATGTAGATGTACATATGTTTGAAAATTTATATTTTATTTTTAAAATTCATCTTTTCGAAACATTTGATGCAAATTTATGTTTTTCGTTGAGAATTCCACTGTTAGTTCAAATTTAGCTTTCTTGGTCAAAAATGATTTTTTTTTTTTGAAAATTCATCTCTTTTCTGGTAGAAATGTCTTTTTTTTGTTGATAATGCGTCTGTTTAATTTACAATTAATTATTGTTTTGTTGAGAGATCACCTAGTTAGTCAAAAATAATGTTTTGTTTGAAAATTGAATTATTTTTTTTAACAATTTATTTTTTAAACTCAAAATTGAATAGTTTCATTTTTTAGCCAAAATTCCATATTTTTTTTAGGAGGAACTGCAACTATTTATTGAAAAATTCATGTATTTTATTGAAAATTTATGTTCTTGGTTCAAAATTCAACTATTTGGTTAAAAATTTATATATTTTGTAAAAATTCCGTCTTTTTTGACACAGAATTAATTTGTTCGGGTTAAAAGTTTAGATTTTATCTACAAACAAAATTTAATTATTCTATGTATGAAATCTATAATAATCTATGCTATTCTTTCTTTCATTTTCAAGAAATTTCCACTACTCTTGTTTTGTTTTTTAAGTGCAATTGTATTTTTGGTTCAGAATTAATATTTTCTGGAAAAAGTTTGATTTGGTTGTAAATTTAATTATTTTATTGAACGAGATAATTTTCTTGTTTCGTTGAAAATGCAGCTGTTTGTTTGAAAAATTATACTTTATTTTGAAAATTCATCTTTTCGAAACACGTTGGAAATTTATCTTTTTCGTTGAAAATCCAACTATCTAGTTGAAAATTTAGCTTTCTTGATTGAAATATAACTTTTTTTTGTAAAAAATTCCTCTCTTTTCTGTTCAAAATGTCATCTTTTTGGATAATTTAATTAATTAATTTACAATTAATAATTGTTTTGGTGAGGATTCATCTATTTTATTAAAAGCAAATTTTTTGTTTGGTTGAAGATTCATAATTTTAGTTGGAAAATAATCTCTGGTTGACAGTTGAATTATTTTGTTGAAAATTGATTTTTTACTCAAAATTTGATAGTTTTATTTTTTATTCAAAATTTGATTATTTTTGTTAGTAGAAACTTTTACTATTTGTTGTCCAGCAACTTTGAAAACCTAGAACTCTCCTGAACATTTTTTTAACCTTGAAAACATAGGAATCTTCTTGAATTTTTCACGAGAACCTTGAATTAATTATTGTTTCCTTGAAAACCATGAAAGAAACATTTCGTCTAAAAAAAAACCTTACTGCTTAAAAGTTTTTTCTTCAAAATTTTAAAAAAGGTATAGTAAACCAGATTTCTAGGATTGCAAAAGAATTGATACCGAACCAAAATGATTTAAGTATTTGAAATTAATACGAAAGCAGGGTGACCGCTGGACCGGAAAACCGGGAAATGACCGAGAATTTTATGAGACCCGGAAAAGCCGGGAAACGACAGTGAATTTATTTTTTGACCAGGAATTTTTCAAAAAATTTAGAATAAAAAATCTGTCCAAATTTGATTTCAACTATTTTTTAAATAATTAGTTAAATTTTGATCTTTTTCAATTATGATATCATTTAGTTTAGAATGCATAATTCGAAAATTTTTCATTTTATATTTTTAATTTTTTTTAAAGGCTGAAACACTTAAAAAGTAAAAGCATTTAAAATCGAAGATTTTTTGATGAAAAACATTTTCAATTGATCAACTGTGAATATAAATTAATTCAAGATTTTAAAAATTAAATTTTACTTTTAGAATGAAAAAGTCTTATTATTTAAACAAATGTAAAACCTCGATTGTAACTATAAACTATTTTCAATTTTGAAATAACTTCAAAATAAGATATTCATAACCAAAGGTTTTTATTTTTTAAATATTATTTCAGTCCAAAATATTCCATTTTAAACTATTCATATTGAAATTTTTCAATTAAGGAAAGGAACAATGGCTTAATATTTAGAAATATCTGATTGTTTATTTAAAATCAGTAATTTTAAATTAAATATTCAAAACTAAACAAAAAAACTAAACTTCGAACTTTAAAATTTTATCTGTTCTATTTAAAAATATATAATTTTCTAGTCAAGTTGTTTAATTTCAATATATAAATAACAATTGAATACCTGTTATTAAAAAAAAATCAGAAAGTTGAATTCATTTATAAAAGCACCAAAATTTCGATGCAAATAGTGCACGGCCTAGTTTGCAATGAAATATAAATTTTGGCAGGTTTCGAACAAAAAATGTCGAAGCTTTTTAAGAATTTTGAAATGATTTTAAAGAATTTTTTTCAATTTTGAAGGATGAAAAAAAATTAAGGAAAAATTCGAATCATTTTAAAAGATGCTTAGAAGTTCTGAAAAATTTTTTTAAATAATTTTTAAAAAGTTTAATTAACATGTCAATGTTTCAAGATTTTAAAATAAAATTTGGAATTTTGAAACTTGTGTTCAGTTCTAAAAAAGAAGGTAATTGTTCAATTTTTAATGTTTCTAGCTTAAAATTGCTTAAAACTAAATCATTTTGAAAAGATTTTAATACATTTATTGATTCTTCAATTTAGAGCATTGCAAATGATAACTTGGTTTTATATTTTTGAAACCGAATGCATTTAATTTTATATTGTTCAGCTGAAAAGCTTTCATTTTACATGTGTAAATTATTGAGCATTTTAATACAACATTTTAAAATGAAAAAACTTTTAAACTTTAATGTGAGTTCCAATTTTAGTGCTTTAATTTGCAGATCAGTTTTTATCACTTCAAATTCAAAACATTTTGGCATTAGAGTGTAATTTTTTTAATTTCATTGACATTTGAAACGATTTTAAAAGGTTTCAAATCATTTTAGAAGATGTGAAAAGATTTCAGTAAGATTTCAAATAATTCAATGATTTCAGCGAATAAAAAAGATTTAAGAAAATTTCACAAATATTTTAATGATTTGAAAAATTTCATAAACATTTAAAAAGAATTCACACCAGATTTCAAGGATTTTAAATGATTTTAATGATTTCAGATGAATACGAAAGATTTCACAAACAAAGATTAAAGAAAGCTTTCACAAATATTGTATACAATTTTCAAAAAATTTCACAAAGATTTAAAAGATTAAAAATTATTTATAAAAATTTAAAAAGATTTAATAGAAATTACAAGATTTCATAAAGATTTTAAGTACTTCAAGATATTTCAACAAATTCACAAAGGGTTTAAAAATATTTTTATTATTAAAAATTTGTTTATTTATGTTTCTGCTTTCTTTACAAAGTTCTGGTAAAAAGGACCGAAATGGCTAATTTTTTACATCTATAACAAAGGGTTATTTCATTATTTGATGTAAAAAAAGAGTCCTGGAAAAACTTGATTTCTTAAACTGGAAAAGAAAAGAATTGCTGTGCATTCTGAAAAATTACCGTCTGGTTGAAAACTCAACTATTTAGATGAAGATTCATGTATTTTGTTAACAGTTCGTCAACTGTCCTTTGAAAAATTCGTCTTTTTGTCATGCAAATATAAGCAAACAGGCTGAAAATGATTCTTATTGAATATTTGTTTGGAAATTTAATTATTTAATTGAAGGTGTAACTATTTGGTCCTAAATGCAACTGTTTGATTAAATATTAATTTTTATTTCGTTGAAAATGCAGCTATCTATTTAAAAATTCAGCTGTTTTAGTTGAATCTTTTTTTTTACTTCATCTTTTCGAAACACATTAAATAAAATGTATCTTTTATGTTCGAAATTCCACTCTTTAACTGAAAATTTAGCTTTCTTGGTGGAAAAATAATTTTTTGGTTGAAAATTTATCTAAATAATGCACCTGTCTAATTTAAAATGAATAATTTTTTCGGTGAGGATTCACCTGTTTAGTTCAAAATACATTTTTTGGTTGCAAATTGAATTATTTTGATAAAAATTGTTTTTTTTTTAACTCGAAATTTTAGTTTTATTTTTTATGCAAAATTGATATTTTTTAGTAGAAACTGCCACTATTTGTTGGAAAATTCGTATTTTTTGCTACAGAACGATTATTTTCAGGATAAGAGTTTTATTGTGTTGTTCCATTTAATTATTTTATTGAAACTTAAATATTCTGTTCAAAAGTCATCTTTTTTTGTCAAAATGCAACTATTTTGTTGAACACTTGTCTTTTTGTATAGAAAATTCCTCTTTTTCACAGTAAAGTCATTAAAGACAGTAAAGTTGGTTAAAATCGAACTTTTTTTATTGAAAATTCAACTGTCTTCTAAAAAGTTCGTCTTTTGCTTACAAATTTAGCAAAACAGGTCGAAAAAAATATATATTTTTTTAATTCATCTATTTTCTGGTAAAAATTTAATATTTTTTTGGTAATAAATGCAATTATTTGGTAGAAAATTATTTATTGTTTTGTGAAAATTTTCTTGAAAATGTATCTCTTTTGGTTGAAAAATTAATACATACTCTGTTTTGCTTGATTCAAATATTTTGTTAAATTATTAACTATTACATTTTTCCTCTAGCATTGATATTTTTTATTGAAAATTCAATCACTTAGTTGAAAGTTGAACTAAACTGTTAAAAACTAATTTTTTTGTTTAAAAATTCATCTCTCATTTTAAAAATTTAATTATTTTGTTGAAAATGATTTTTTTTTATTTTGTTAAAAATTAATGGCTTTACTGAAACATTAACTATCCATTTATGGTTGTAAATTTATCTTTTTTAGTAGAAAATGCAACTATTTGTTTAAAAATTCATATATTTTGTTAAAAAGTTGTGTTTTTTAATACAAACTTAATCTTCTTGGTTGAAAATTCATCTTTTTAGTTAAAAATTCATCTATTTGTTGAAATTGAAATATTTTTACTCGAAAGGTCAGAAATTTAAAGTGTTTCAAATTACATTTAATTTGACGTTTATATTAATTTTATTGGAGAGAATTTACCTCTAGTTTCGTGAAAAATCACCCTATTTACCCTATTTTTAGATCATTTTAGGCTGTGAAGCCTGTAAAATTAAAATTAAATTTTAGCACATTCGATATGTCCAAGTAGATGAGTGTTTTTATTATTACAGGCCTCTTTTTTTATGAATGCTAGTCACTTTTAGTCACATTAGTCTGTGGCAGCCCTGCTCATTCACTACTTAATGAAATAATTCCTTTTTATGAAGCAGAATGCCCTTCGAATGTCGGAATCCCATCCGAAGGTGTTCAGCCATTGGTGAGCAATGTGCTCGCTAAACAAATGGGAACCGGAGCGAGTAGTGGAGAAGCCCAATATATGCAGCAGCAGAGTCAAATCTTCGTCTTTTCCACGGCTCTCGCAAACAAGGCCGCAGAAGCTTGTATGCAAGGCCAATTTCCTTCGATTATTGCCTACCATTGTGCTCAACCAGGCACCAAAAAATACCTAGAGGTATGTCACTTTAATTTGATTCATTCGGGCAATTATATTTGTACATTTTTTCCTTTATTTTCTTCATTTTCCTTTTTTTTTCTTTCTGCAGAAGCATCCCAACAAAGTGAATCAATTTCGTCAAAATCCTGCGCAATGGTTGAATAACCTGGCGAATTTGAAACAAAAGGGTCACCAGGGAGGCGCCCCGTTCCCCACGGAGCAGCCACCGGACTTACCTACCTTGGATCCGCACGCACCTTCCTTTTGGAACGAGACACCCAACCTTCGGAATTTGAATGGCAATTCCTTGGGTAATCCAGAATCGTCTTTGGACGACCCGAACATAGATGTGCCTTGCCTCGTGCCGAACTCTCCCAGTAATCCAGGTATTAATTTTTGTTGGTCTCATCCCCCTATTTTGTTGGAATAGCCAAAAAATTGACCTCCACCAAATTTGAGCGAAATCTTGCATTTAACATGGGAAAAGTACAGTAAAATTTCAAATGCAGATAATTTTTTTATCATCGGAATCCTTTGGCTCTGTACAATTATGATAATTGATAACATATGATCAATTGATAACAAAAACTCGTAAAATTCTTACAAATTAAAAATCACAATTTTAAAAAAATTGAAGATGGCCGCCCAATTTTTTGTTTTAAATTCATTATTTCTTTGTTTCTCGATCACAAATTTTCGAGTGTCAATTAAACGGCTACATTATTGTAAAGACATATATTTATTAATGCATGAAAGACAAAATTTGGAAAAATTCAAAATGGCGCCTTATGAAATACTCAAAGATTCGTATTTTCTATGCTTTTCGTCCTGAGATCTTCAAATTTGGAAATAAATTCAATGGTATTGTTACAAAACATCGATCGGAAGTAGATCTCGAAAATTTCATTAAAATAAAAATGGGGCCTCATTACTATTTTCAAAAAGTTAAAATTAAAACCGGGATTTTTTTTGACTGGGAATTTTACAAATTTGTGGAAGAAAAATCTGTCCACATTCGATTTCAACAGTTTTTAAATAATTAGTTGAATTTTTATGTTGTTAAATTATGCTTGCATTTTTAATTTAATGAATTTTTAAATGCTTCCTTAAAGACTTGAACAAATAAAAAATAAAAGCCTTTGATGTTGAAAATTTTGGATAAAAAAATTTTGTATTTAGTAAATAAATATTTTTTTAATTTATCTGCACTTTAAGTAATAAAAAGTGAACAAAAACGATTTGACAAAACGATTTTAAACCAGTTCAAAATTTAAGAATTTTCAGATTTTAACGTTAAAACTTAACGGTTACAATTTGAAAATCTTAGTCATTAAACAAATGTGAACATGTGACTGAAAGTTTATAAACTATTTTCAACTTAAAAATAACTTCATAATAATATATTCTTAATTAAAGGATTTTATCAAATTTAAAATATTATTTCAGTCTAAAATATTTAATTTTTAACTCATTCAATTTGAAATTTTTAATTAAAAAAAAGATGAATTATTAAGTATTTAGAAATATTTGAATTTTTATTTAAGACAAGTAAATTGAAACCAAATGTTTAAAAGTAAAGAATCTTTAACTGAATTGTTTGACATATAAAGCCTGGAATCTTTAAATTTTCGAAGAGCCTTTAAACTTTGAACGTTACCATTATAATTGTTGTATTTGAAAAATGCTTAATTTGTGAGTGACATTTTTTTATTTTAATGTATAACTTACAAATGAACATTTGTAGAAACAATTTTAAGAGATATTTAGGAGTTTTAAAAAGATTAAAAATTATCATGGAAATTTTAGAAAGTTTTCTTAAAATCTTCTAGAATATTTTTTGAAAATGTTGTTTAAATATTTGAAAAACTTTGTAAATATTCTCTTAAAATAAATTTTTAAAAATGAAAAATTATTTTTAATTTTCTTAGGAATCCTAAGAAAATGTTTTGTATTCTTTTGAAGTCTTTCACGATTCTTGAAAAGAATCTAATTTTTTTGTTTAAAATCTGCGAAAATCTACATTTTGTTTTATATTAGGCTATCATTTCAAGTTTCACATTAAGTTTGAATCTTTTCAAAGCTTGTACATATCTCTTAAAATACTCAAATTTCGTCTGTAAATAATAAATGTTCAATTGTTAATTATACATCCAAATTGTGAAGAAATGTTCTAAAATTTGCAGGATTATCTGAAAATTGTAGAAAAAAATCAATTAATTTTGCCAGATATTTAGAAGTTCTGAAAAAATTTCCAAAATAATTAAAAATTTAAAACAAATTCTATATTTCTCAAGATTTTGAAGCTTTCCAAGAATGTTTAAAATATTAAAAAGAAAATAATTGAGTTTCTAATTTAAGAAGTGTTCAGTTAAAATTTTTTCAATTTTTCAATATTTAATGTTTCTAGCTTAATATTCCTTAAAATTATATAATTTTGAAAATTGTAAAGTTCATTGATTGATTTTTTAATTAAGAGCATTGAAAACGATAACGTGGATTTATATTTTTTTTATATTGAAAAATGTTAGTACCTTCAATTTTATACGTGTAAATTATTATTCAACATTTGAATACAAAATTTTTTAATTAAAAACTTTTAAATTTCAATTTTAAAAGTTCAAAATTTTACAGTTCCACTTTGAGTACTTTCATTTGCAGCTCAGTTTTTATTACCTCCAGTGGAAATTTTTTTAGCTTTAGTGTTTCATTTTTTAAAATTTCGTTGACCGTGAAAAATGTTTGCGAACCGGGAAAAACCCGGGAATTTATTTCGTCGATTAAAACGGCCACCCTGTCCAATGTATTTTTAAGAACTTTGAGAAGATTTAAAAGATATCGAAGGATTTGAAATATTTAATAATTATTTTAATATTTAAATATTTTAAGGCTTTTTGAGAGATTAGAAAGTGTCCAAGGATTTTATTGTAAAGGATTTTAAATATTTCTGTGAGATTTAAAACAATTTCTTAGAATTTCAGATGATATGGAACGATTTCATAGGACCTGTAAGGTTTTAGGATATTTCAGAAGATTTTTACGTATTTAAAAAAAAATTAAGTGACGGTCCTTTTAAATTTTTAAAAAATTTTGAGTTTTAATTGTTAACACGTGCTATTTAATAAATAATTCTGCCTCTTGTAAGATTTGAAGCGATTTTATTATTAATTGTGAAAATTGTAATTTGGGTTCAATTTATTATTTTATGTTAACATTTTTTTTAGAAATTCAACTATTCCAGAACAGTCAACATTTAATTTGAAAATTCATCAATATGTTTAAAAATTCATTTTTGTAACTGTCAATATAACTATTCCATTTTCGGTTAAAAATTTATATTTTTTTACTTGAAAATTCAACTATTTGATTGAAAATTTATCTTTTTCATTTGAAAAGTCACGCATTTTGTTGAAAAATCGTATTCCTGTTAAATATTTATAATTTTATTTGATAATTCATTCGCCTTAAATGGATTTTCAACTACATAAGTATTAAGTATATAAATTTAAAACAATTCTTTAACCCATAGAAATCCAGGGTGGCGAATTGACCGTAAAACCGGGAATATTATTGACCGGGAATTGAATTAAAATCCGGGAATTTACTTCTGATCATAGCAAAATTCAAGTTTCCATTGTTTTAATAATTTTTGTCAATTTAGAAAAGTAGCTTCTACTTTATTTTCAGTTGCAGGATATACGAATAAAGATAATTATCGTTTTTATTTTAGGACAGGGAGTTTCGGTAAAGAAATATAATTTCATTTGGAAGAGAAATGTTGTGACATGGAACGGGAATTAAAAAGAATGAAGACTGGGATTCAGAAGAAAAGAGTTTAAAAATTCCTGTTTCATGTCAAAATTCGTCACAATTCATAATTTTAATTGAAAATTCATCTCTTTTAAAAATGTATTTTCTTTGTTAAAAATCAATTCTTTAACTAAAAATTTAACTATTCCAGTCGAAAATTGAACTATTTTTCTGAAAATCTGATTTTTTGTTGATTAAAAATTCGATTTTCAACGAAAAATTAAATTATTTTATTTTTTCTTGAAATTTGATCTTTTTTTAATGATATTTTTTGTAGAAAATTTATCAGTTTGGTTGAATCTTTTTAATCGAAAATTCATGTATTTTGTTTTAAATAAAACACTTTTTTAATAAAAAATCGACTTTTTTGGTAGAAAATGATTTGTTTTCTTTGAAAGTTACTCTCATTGCTGAAAAATTCCTTTTGTTTGTTAAAAATTCAATTATTCCAGTTAAATTTTCGTCATTTCAGTTGAAAATTCATCTTTTAGGTTAGAAATAAATGTACTTTTTTGAAAAATGAACTCTTATTGAAAATTTATTTTTTTCTTGAAGATTCATCACTGTAATAAAAATTCATTTCTTTAGTTAGAAAAATGAGCTGTTTTATTGAAAAATTGTTTTTTCTTTGTATGAAAAGGATTTTCTTGACCAGAAATTTAACTTTTTTTGAACATTTGTTTCTTTTTTGGTTGAAATTAATTTTTTCGTAAAGTGAAAATACTTCAGTTTAATATTCCATAATTTTAGTTGAAAATTCATTTTTTTACTGTAAATTTAATAATTCAATTTTTAGTTGAAAAATGATATTTTTTTGTTGAAAACTCGTCTTTTTTGGTTGAACTTTGATTTTCGTAATTTAAAACTTAATGATTTAAGTTTTGGTTCACAGTTTATTTTTCTTCAGTATAAACAAAAGTTTTGGTTGAAAGTTCAACTATTTCAGTTGAAGATTCATTGTTTTAGTTGTAAACTCATTTTTTTGTTTATTTCGATTATTACAGTTGAGGATTCATAATTTTAGTTAAAAATTCATCATTCAAGATGAAAAAATTTTTTTTATTGAAATTGTAACTTCTATTTTCTGTTGAAAGTTTTATTTTTTTTTTTAAATTAAACTATTGGGAATGGTTAAACTGCGATATCATACCTGGCCACGAAAATTAGAACTAGAAAGAATAGGTACAATTTTAAAGATGCATTGGAATTTGAGCATAAAAGTGTTTTAAAGATTTTTTTTGTGGAGTTTCAAGTATTTATTGGGTACTAAAAATAAGTATTTACCAAAAATAAAGGATTTTATACATAATTTATATTTTATACAGTGAAAAAACACATTTTTTGCACAAAATATTTTTCTAAAGAAAGAAACATTTGTTTTACTAGTCATTGTGATTTTCAACATATTATAAACTTAAATGGACTTATTTTAAAGCAAAAATGAACTCCAAGTAAATTTTTATTAGTTTATACATGAAATATTTACTATTTAAAAATCTGATCCTAAAGTTATGTTAAAAATGGTATTTAAATTACAATCGTCTATTATTCGTATTCTTTGCATAAACTGGATAACATTTGTCGCTACATACATTAATTAAAGTTCATTTAAGCTTAAAATGCATTGAAACTTACGTGAAATAGTGAAATAATTGATTAAAAAAAAAAACGTTTTTTACAAAAATGTGTTTTTTCACTTTAAAAAATAAAAATTATATCTAAAACGATTTGTTGTTGATAAAGATTTGTTTTCTGTATTCAATAATTGTTTTAAACTTGACAAAACAATCGTAAAAACACTTTTATGCAAAAATTAAAATACAGATTTAAAATTGCACCTACTCTTACTAGTTCCAGTTTTTGACACCAGGTGGCGAAATGGTCGACCACCATTCCCAATTTGGTTGAAAATTTTTCTCTCTTGTTTGAAAATTCATCTATTTAATATTTTTTATTAATATTTCATATTTAAAATTCATGTATGTTAATTAAAACCTGTATTTTTCGGTGGAAAGTTAATCTTTTTGTTTGAAAATTAATCTTGCTACTTAAAAATTCACCTTTTTGGTTAAAAATTCAAGTAATTCAGTTAAATATTCATCATTTTCAGTTGAAAATCCATCTACTTAATTTAAAATTCCAGTTGAAGATTCATAATTTTATTTAAAAATTCATTAACTTTTCAACTTCTTGCTCCGTTGTTTTAAAGGATTATTAAAATGATCGTCGTGGTTTAAAATAAATCGTCAGCCGATTCGCCGCCCTGAAATCATTAAAATATCATTTAACAAAGCCTGAAATTTGGGACACTTTTCAACTGTACTGATTAAATTTTGGATTTTCTTTGCAGTACCAACTTCTCAGCCTCAATCAATCCCAAATATGGGCCACAGTCCACGTTTGATAGGAAGTCCAGGTCCCGGGGGTGTACCTTCCTTGCAGGGCGTCAAAGTTCCTGATGAGAATCTCACTCCGCAACAAAGGCAACATCGTGAGGTCCAGTTGGCAACGATCAGGAAGATGCAAATGCTTCTCTTCCCAGAGCAAAAGGAAGATCCCTCTGGATCCTTGGATTCGGCACCAGGAGGCCCTTCTTCCTGTCCCTCTTCAAATGTTCCTCCAGGAACTCTACCGAATCAGTGTCCACCGGGCATGGAGTGGCACAAACTTCAACAGCAGTTTCTCGACGGGAAGGGAAAAGTGAGTGTACTACATTCCTTATTTGTTTTATTATTTTACAATCAGATTAAAAAAAAACCTAATTCAGGACGTTTAAAATAACTTTTAAATGAGTGTGCTTATCTTAGGGATCGTCTATAAATTACGTTACCACTTTAGGGGAGAGGGGTTCTCTCACAAAACCTACGGTAGTAAATGGGAAGGTAATGTTCTTAGTAAATTTTGAAATGATGAATGTTTTTGGTAGAAAATTAATCTTTTTGTTGAAACATTTATTTTTTTCCGGTTGAAAATTCCACTTTTAGGTTGAGAACTCTTGAATTTGTTTGAAAATTCGTCTTTTTTGTTAGTAAATTGACTTTTTTGTTTACAAATTCTTCTTTTTTAATTAAAAGTTCAACTTTCTGATTCAGAAATCTTGAATTTCGTTAAAAATTTTGTTTTTATTCGGTAGAATATAATTTTTTTGGTTAACAATTCATCTTTTTTAGTTGAAACTTCAAGTTTTTGGTTAAAAATTAAAAACTGGGTTTTAAATTTAAACTACTTTCTTAAAAGTTAAAAAAAAACTTTTCTTTCTTTCTTAAAAATTCAACGTTTTGTTTGAGAATTCTTGAATTTTATTGAATTCTTGAATTTGATTGAAAATTCCTCTTTTTTGGTAGTAAATTAATCTTTTTGTTTAACAATTTATCGTTTTTATTTGAAACTTCAACTTTCTGGTTAAATATTAAAAACTAGGTTTTAAATTGAAACTACTTCTTTAATAGTTAGAAAAAACTTTTCTTTCTTTCTCAAAAATTCAACTTTTTGTTGATGAATTCTTGAATTTTATTGAAAACTAGTCCCTGTTGGCAGGAAACTCATCTTTTTGTTTAAAAATTAATCTTTTAAGTTGAAACTTCAAAGTTTTAGTTACAAATTTTACTACTAGGTTCTGAAGTTGAACTACTTTCTTAAAAATAAAAAAATAAACTTTTCTTTCCTAAAGATTCAACTTTTTATTTAAGAATTCTTGCATTTTTATTTTTTGGTAGAAAATTAATCTTTTTGTTTAATAATTAATCTCTTTCAGTTAAAACTTCAACTTTTTGGTTAAGAATTTAACTACTAGGTTTAGAAATGTGAATACTTTCTTAAACAATTTTAAAAACAACTTTTCTCTCTTTCTTAAAAATTGAACTTTTTTTTAAAGAATTCTTGAATTTGATTGAAAATTCGCCGTTTTGGTAGTAAATTAATCTTTTTGTTTAACAATTCATCTTTTTTAGTTAAAATTTCAAATTTTTAGTTACAAATTTTACTATTAGGTTTTGAAGTTGAACTACTTTCTTAAAAATAAAAAAAATAAACTTTTCTTTCCTAAAGATTCAACTTTTTATTTAAGAATTCTTGCATTTTTACTTTTTGGTAGTAAATTAAAAAGATGAATGCCCTTTCTTAAAAATTTAACTTTTTGTTTGAGAATTCTTGAATTTTATTGAAAACTCGTCTCTTTTGGTAGTAAATTAATCTTTTTATGTTGAAACTTCTATTGATGCTTGGTTGAGAAGTCTTGAATATTATTGAAAATTCTTCTTTGTTAGTAATAAATTAATCTTTTTGTCTAACAATTCATCTTTTTTAGTTGAAACTTCAAATTTTTTGTTAAAAATTTTACTACTAGCTTCTGAAGTTGAACTACTTTCTTAAACATTAAAAAAATTAACTTTTCTTTCTTAAAAATTCAACTTTTTATTTAAGAATTCTTGAATTTTTTTGGTAGTAAATGAATCTTTTTGTTTAATAAATAATCTTTTTTAGTTAAAACTTCAACTTTTTGGTTAAGAATTTAACTACTAGGTTTAGAAATGTAACTACTTTCTTAAGCAAATTTGAAAAACAACTTTTCCTTCTCTAAAAATTCAACTTTTTGTTTGAGAATTCTGGAATTTCATTGAAAACTCTTCTCTTTTCGCAGTAAATTAATCTGATTGAAAATTGATTTTTTTTGTATCAAATTGATATTAAAAAAAAAAAATTGGTTGAAAATTCAACTTGTTGGTTGATAATTCTTTTATTTTGTTTAAAAGATCTTTTTTTCGGTAGAATTGATTCTTTTTGTTTCAAAATTAATCTTTTTGGTTAACATTTTAACTACTAGTCTTTGTTTCTTAAAAATTCAACTTTTTGATTGAGAATTCTTGAATTTGGTAGTAAATGAATATTTTTGTTTAAAATGTGATCTTTTTTAGTTGAAAACTTAACTTTTTGTTTAAGAATTTTGAGAATTTGTTAAAAATTCGGTTTTTTTTTCGGTAGAAACTTGATCTTTTTGTGTAAAAATTCTTGTTGAAAAATTCCTTTTTTTGGTTGTTAAAAGATTACTTTGGGAATTGAAAATTTACTTATTTCATTTTTGGTCGAATATGTTTATTTTTTAAGTAAAAATTCAACTTTCTGTTAAAATTGAACTATTTGTGGTAAAAATTCGTCTTTTTGCTAAAAATTAATCTAGTTTAGTAAAAAATTCAACTTTTGGATTGAGATTTCTTTTATTTTGTCGTAAATTCGGTTCTTATTTTGTATAAAATAAACTTTTTGATCAAAATTTCATGTATTTTTAATTTGAAAATTCAACTGTTTTTTTATAGAAAATTTGTTTTTTTCTAATTTCAAATTATTATTAAAAAAAATTAAAAGTTGAACTATTTAATTTTTGTTTAAAAACTTAACTTTCTTAAACGTTTGAAGGGGGGGGGGGGGTCAAAGATTTTCCAAAATTGGTAACGTAGTTTATGGATGATCCCTTACTGGGAAATCTGAGTGAGAAAGATTTAAGTTTTAAAATTAAATTATAAAAACTGGAATTATGATTCGGAACTGGAGATTTTGGAAGCGATATCTGTAATTCTGATTTTGAACAGGAAGTTTTCGAAAAGAATTACAATTTTAAGTTGGTTCAAGGGATTTGCCAAAAGAATTAGAATTTCGAGTTCTAAAAAAAAGTATTATGAACTACATGTCTGTCTTTGTACAAGGATTTTTTAAAAATAATTATAATTTTTAATTGGTACAGGGAATTCGCTAAAATAACTTGAATTCCGATTTATATCTGGACTTAAACTAAAAGTATAAATCTGACTTTGAACTTGAATTCTCTAAATTAATTTATTATTTATTGTTTAGTAAAGTAGCTTAAAATAATATAATTTAAAAATTTTTAAAGTTCATTGATTGATTGATTAAATTATAACAGAGAAAAAAATTTTTCAATTGAAAAGTGTTATTACCTAACTTCTATTTTATGCGTGTAAATTACTGAGCATTCGAATAAACCATTTTTTTAAATTTATAAACTTTAAACTTCAATTTTAAATTATTTTAAATTCAAGAGTTCCACTTTAAATGCTTTAATTTGTAGTGTATTTTTTATTACTTAAATGTAAAAATTTGTAGTTTTAGAGTTCAAATTATTTTATTTTATCGATCATGAAAAATGCTTGTGAACCGGGAATTTTTTTCGTCGATTTAAACGGTCACCCTCAAACAAAATTATAAAGTATAATTCTTACTGGAACAAGTAATTTTCTAAAACAATTTCTGGATCGAGAATTTGACCAATTTTCAAAAGAAAAATCTGTCCAAGCTCGATTTCAAGAGGTTCTTAAAATAATTACTTGACTTGATATTTTTTTCAATTATAATATCGTTCAGCTTATACTGCATAATTCGAAAATCTTTTACTTAAAAAAATGTTCCATTTTCGATTTTTATTTGTAAGCTTATATTTTTAATTTCAAGGATTTTTATTGTTCGATTTAAAGAATTTGTAATTGGTAAGTGAAATTTGTTTGATTTTTATTTATATAAAACAATTGATCAATTATTATTTTTAGAAAAACTTGATTATTTTAGAGATATCTAAAAGTTTTGAAAAGATTAAAAATTAATTTAAAAATTGAAATGATATCAAGTAATTTAAACAAAGTGTAGGATATTTTTTCAGAACTTCTAAAATCTTCCAGGGTCTTTTTTTTTGACAATTTTGGAAATCTCTTAAAATCTTTTTAAGTGTTCTGTTAAAATTATTTTTCAAAATGAATTATTTTATTCAATTTTCCTAGGAATATTAAGAATATATTTTTAGGCTCTTGAACAATATCAAAATTCTTGAAAATCTTCTAAATTTTTTGTTTGAAATCTGCAAAAATTTACATCTTGTTTTCAATTAGACTGTGGGCATTTGCACCGAAATTTCAGTACGGAAAGCCGAATTTTGTGGGTACACACACTTCTTTTAAATTTTTTAAAATAATTTCAAGCTCTAAATTAATTTTGGATCTTTTTAAAACGTCTAAATATCTTTCAAAATTATTCTAATTTCTTCTACAAATAATAAGCGTTCAATTGTTATTTATAAATCCAAATCTGAAGAACATTTTTAAAAATTCGCAGGATTTTCTAAAAGTTGTAGGAAAAGTTCAGTCAATTTTGAAAGATACTTAGAAGTTCTGCAAAAAATTCAAAAATAATTTTAAATTTGAAAAAATTGAAAACGACTTCAAGATTTCCCCAGATTTTGAAATAAAATTTTATAGCTTTTCAAGGACTCTTAAACTCGTTAAAACGAAAATAATTTAACTTCTAATTTAAGAACGGTTAAGTTTAAAAAAAAAATTATTTTTTAATTTTTTGTGTTTCTAGCAAAAGTTTATCTACATTTCATTTAAAATTGTTTAATTGAAAAATGTTAGTACCTTCCATTTTATACGTGTACATTATTGAGCATTTGAATAAAAAATTTTTGATTCGAAAAGCTTTTAAACTTTAATTTTAAAAGTTTAAAATTCAAGATTTGAACTTTAAATGCCTTAGTTTGTTGTTTATTTTTTATTACTTTAAATTGAAAACTGTTCAGAATAGAGTTCCATTTAAAAAATTTTATTGACCGTGAAAAATGTTTGCGAACCGGGAAATGACTGGGATTTTTTTTCTTCTGTTAAAACGGCCACCCAGGACTTGGAAGAGTGAATTTTATAAAAGAATTGAAATTCCATGTTAGGACATGAAAATTTCAGAAAAATGTATAATTAGCAGACCCAAAAAAATGGAAAATTGGTCGGGAGAGAACCGAGAATTCAACATCATATGACTGTTTCGAAAATACTTTAAAATGATGATTGTGAAATGTGTTTTTTTGTTTGTTAGGTTGGTGTAGGTAGTCCAGGAGGACCACTCAGAGGATCTGGGATGGTTGGAGGTATGCCACGCAGTCAAGGACCTCCTCCCCCTTATCACCAGACAACAAGATCGGCGAGTGTGCCGATTGCTACTCAAAGTCCAAATCCTTCCTCCCCCAATAATCCCACCAGCAATCTCTCGCTGCCCTCGCCGAGAGCGAGTTCAGCGTTAAATTCCCCGGCAGACTGCAACAGACAATTTCAGCTCGGTAGCCAGAGGTCGAGCCACTTGCCAGGACAGAGTCCTACCAGCCAGGACTCGCCAAACCCAACTGTAGGATCCGTGAATACGACTTCCACGAGGTTGAATCACAGCAATCCCGGAACTCCAGTTTCTCATGCTCATCTTGCCGCTCTCAGTCCTGGTGGAGCGACACCACAGAAGGATTCTTCCCTCGACTTTCCCTCCACTCAACCTCCAAATGGTAACTTTGACCATTCGTATTTTTTTGTTTTTTTCTTATCCTTTCGCTACCATATTTTCGAGTTTTAGTTTATTTTCTTTGAATTTTGTGAAATTTTAATTATCAATTTTAGTTTCTTCATTTATTAGATCTTGGTTTGAAACACGAGGGGTTGATTATTCTTGAAAGCTGGTGTAGAGTCATTAGTTCAGTGGTCAAGCTCTCGGTTTTCAAGTGTTTTTTTTTGTTGTTTTTTTTTTTTAGAAAATCTTATTGTCGCTATCAGGGGTCGGACTTAAATTACGTAACGGATCACAAGCGTAATTTTTAGTTTGCAGAGATGTTTTGCTAGTTATTGCTTGTAAAATTAGACAGGGTGTCTGAGAACTTCATTTTCAAAATTTATTTTAAACAAGAAAATGTATTTTTCTACTATAAAAAATGGCATATTAACAAAATGCTGGAATTTCTTACAGAATAATTAAAGTTTTAACATGATAGTTGAAATTTCAAACTAAAACGATAAATTCCCAAAAAAAAAGTTCCATAGTTCATCTGTCAATCGAAATAGATGAAAATTACACTAAACAAAAAAGAATTTTAAAACCAAAAAGTAGAAACTTTGTATACAAAAATTGAATTTTTCAACAAAAAATATGTCTTTAGTAAAAAATTAATTTTCCACGAAACTGATACATTTTTACTAACAAAACTAAAATTTTAAACCAAAGAAATTATTTTTTTACAAAAAAAGAGAATTTTAAACAAAAATGACCAATCTTAAAATAATGTAAAAGTTAAATTTTCAATTAAAAAATTAGTTTTAAACCACAAAAAGGCTTTTTCACGTAACAGTTAACTTTTCAACCAAACTCATAAGACTTGAATCAAAAAAATTAATTTTTGACGATGAAGTTTAATTTTGACCCAAGCAGTTAATTTAACCAAATCTTTAAAACAAAATAGTTGAACACTCAAGCAAAGAAGAAGAATTTTTAACCAAAAACTTACATTTTCATTTAAAAAAAAATTAAAGTTCTACGAAAAAATTCAATTTTCAATCCAAAAAGACAAATTTTTAACCAGAAAGTATCACTTTTAACAAAATTGTTGAATACTCTACAAAATAGTTGCATTTTTATCAAAAAAAGAGTAAACTTCTCAATTTGTTATTTAAAAAACAATCAACAAATTTACTATAAAATAGTTGAATTTTCATCCGAAAAAGATTCCAGTTTACTTTTCAAGATCAAAATATGAATTTTTAACAAAAAATAAGTTTCTAAGAAAAAAAATGGAATTTTCAATCTAAAAAGGCGAATTTTTTCAACCTAAAGGGATGAATTTTTAATAAAATAGTTTAATCCTCCACCAAATAGTTGCATTTTTATAAAAAAAAAAACATAAAATTTGTTCTAGAACAGAGGAACTTTAATTTTTAAAAAGGCACATTTTTTGTTTAAAAGTTGGACTTTTAACCAGAAAAGATGACAGTTCATTTTTCAACATCAAAGTATAAATTCTTAATAAAAAGTAAATTTTCTACGAATTAGTAAAATTTTCAACAAAACAGTAGACTTTTCAACCAGAAATTGTAACTTTTTAACTGTTTTTCACAAAATAATTTAATTTTCACTCAAACAGTTTTATTTTCATCCAAGAAAGATGAATTTTCTATTAAAACAGATGTATTTTTAATTAAAAAATTTTTTTTAATAGTTGAATTTTCATTCAGGAAATATTTCAGTTCCCTTTTCAACACTTTTCCCTTTTAAACAAAAAGTATGAGTTTTTAACAAGATAGTTAAATTTTCAACCAAACAGTTGCATTTTAAACCAAAAATATGTTTAACAGCAAAATTAATTTTCCACAAAGCTGATGCATTATTACCCCAAAAATTAAATTTCAAACCAAGGAAATTTTTTTTTTCTTACTGAAAAACAAGAATTTCAAACAAAAATGATCCATCTCAAAAGGATGGACATTTTCAGTTTAAAAAGTAATTTAAAACAAAGGCTTTCCCCTAAACAGTTAAATTTTCAACCAAACAGTTGCATTTTAAACAAAAAATATGATAACCAAAAAAATTAATTTTCCACAAAAATGATGCATTATTACCCCAAAAAACTAAATTTCAAACCAAGCGAATTATTTTTGTTTCTTACTGAAAAAGAACAATTTCACATCAAGATATTTTCAGTTTAAAAATTAATAACAAAAATGCTTTTCTACTAAACAGTTTAATTTTTAACCAAAGACATGCCTTCAATCAAAAGAATTAATTTTGACCATCTAGTTTAACTTTTACCCAAGCAGTTGAATTCATAATTAAATAAGATTAATTTTCAACAAATAATTAAACTTTCAACCAGAAAGATGAATTTTCAACTGAAAATATAAATCTTCAGAAAAAAACTATATCTTAATAAAGTGATTCAACCAAATCTTTTAACGAAAAAGGATAACTTTTTAACAAAATTGTTTAATTCTCTACCAAGCAGTTGCATTTTTGTACAAGAAAAATGAAAATTTTACTAAAACAGGTGAATTTTCAAATTAAAAGACAAACTTTCAAAAAAAAGAGTTGAATTTTCATCCAAAGATTTCAATTGACTTTTCAACAAAAAATACCAATTTTAAACAAAAATTAAATTTTCTAGAAAATAGTTCAATTTTCAACAAAACATTTGCTTTTTTATCCGTGTAAGATGAAATATTTCTACTAAAAAAGGATTCACTTTTAAATCGAGAAGACATATTTTCAGAAAAAAATAGTCTTTATCCAAAAAACATGTCAGTTGACTCATCACCAACAAAATATGAATTTTAAACAAAAGGTTATTGTTCTACAAAAAAAGTTGAATTTTTAACCCATTAATACAAGTTTTTAACAAAAACATTTAATTTTCAACCAACAAGGATGTCTTTTTATGAAAAATGTTTAAATTTTAAACTAAATAATAAAATTTATAACTAAAAAAATAATCATCAGGAGAAAGTTTTTGCGAATTTGCAAAAATTACGCGCATGAGTGAAGGACCCACTACCGTAACAAATCATAATAAAGTGTCTCGGGGGATGATGTGCTACGTAATTTAAGTACGGTCCGTTAAGTATATTCTTCTATCCACGACATAAATGCAAAACAGGTAGCTAAAGGTCCTCGAAACCAAAAATCTGATTTTGTAAGTGCGTTAGGAATCCTGTAATGTTTTTTTAGTGGATGGTATGTTCTGTCGGACGCTGCAATCTTTAGCTCAACAAAAGCAGCAACACGGCGGAGCAGTAAATGCCGCGGGTGTAAAGGAAGCCAACCTAATGCCGGTTCCAAGTCCTCAACAAATCCAGTATCTCAATACTTTCGAGGGTCAGGAATTGACAATACAGAAGCAGCCTAATACAAGTCTAAAAGACGGCAGTTTACCCGCGTAAGTGTCTTTTCACACATTCCTAGAGTGGTTCCTTTAGTAAATCAGGGTGTCAACCCTACCTGCAAAACATGGAATTGTCAGGGATGCTTTTTGAAAGTCAGGACATTTTTTTCAAAGCCTGTTTATTTTATTTGGCTTAAATTGCAATATGAAATTGAATTACAATGATTCTTCATTTTTAACAGTAGCTTTATTTTACTCTAATTAACTATTTTGTTTGAAATTCTTTTTCTATTTGGTTCGAAATTAATTTTTTTTGTTTTGAAAATTTAACTATTCCATGTTTGATTGAAAATTCATCTTTTTAAGTTGGAAATTGAATTATTTCGTTGAAAATTTATGTATTTTGTTGAAAAATCGTTATTATTTTTTTTTTAATTTCGGGTAAAAATTAATCTTTATGGTAAAAAATTATTCTTTTGCTTCAAAATTCAACAGCTTGTTTGCAATTTTCTCTTTCTGTAGACTGAAAAAACTTTTTTATTTGGAAATTGAACTTATGTAAAAGTCGCTTGTTTTTTCAATTAAATTTGTTTTTCTTAACAAATTATATATATTTTTATTGAAATATCAACTACTACATTTTTGTTTTATTATAGAATACGTTAATGAAGAAGAATAGATTATTATAAATCATAAGACATGTCTTTTTCTTTATTTTTTAATAAAACTCATATCTCCATGTTATCATTTTGCTTAAAGCATAACCTTTTATTTTTCATCTTTTGCATAACCTACAACTATAAATTAATATCCCAATAACTTAAATTGTTATCATTTTTCTTGTTTTATTTTAATTTTTGATTCTAGAGATTGAAATTTTGAACCCGAAAACATACATTTTCAAAAAAAAAAGTTAATTATCAATCTAATACTTCAATTTTCTAATAAACTGTTGAATTTTAAATAAAAAATGACTAATGTTCTACCAAAAAGATCAATTCTCATTAAAAAATATAATAGTTTATATTTCAACCAAAAAATGTTTGAATTATAAAATTAAAAAAGTCGAATTCATTAAAAAAAGAGTTTTTCATCTACGAAGAAAGATTTTTCATACAAAAATAAAATATTTTAAACAAATTCTTGAATTTTCCACCAAAATAATATAATTGTCAGACCACAAAATATGAATTTTCAACAAAATGTTCATTTTCAACCAAATAAACTAATTTCTACCAAATTCTTGAAATTCCGAGCAAAACCCAGAATTTTTGCCAAGCAGGTTATATTGTTAACTCGAAAATATGAATTTTCAACAAAAGAGTTCATTGACAACCAAACAGTCGACTTTTAAAGTAAAATGATGAAATTGTTACAAAGTAATATCATTTTTCCCCGAGTATTTTAACTTTTGAGAAAAAAATGTAAATTCTTATTAAATAATATAATTGATTATATTTCAACCAAGAAAGATTTTAATTACAAATTGAAAGTGGTTCAATTAATTAAAAAAAAAAAGAATTTTAAATAAAACTTTTGAAGCCTCAACATAAACAAATTAATTTTCAACTAAAAAGTTGTATTTTTTCTCATGAAAGACGAAATTTATAATTAAAGGGATAAAGTTTCGAACTAAAAAGATGAATTTTCAACAAAATTAATTGAAATATTAATCAAAACAGATTTTTCAGTCAAGAAAGAAAAAAAAATCCAACCAATCTTTTAAATTTTTAAGGTCAGTTGCCAAAACAAAAATAAATAGTGGTAATAAATTTATAAGAACTTTATAAATGCTAGAAAATTTTTACTTTTATGATTTATGTTAGAATATAAAAGATACTCGACGATATTCAGCATTTAAATTGAAAACACATCTCTTTGTTTGAAAAGTCCTTTTTTTGGCTTAAAATTCTTTTTTTTTTACTCAAAATTGAACTTTTTCAGTTAAAACTTTAACTATTTTGGTGAAAATTTGATTTTTTTTAGTTAAAAATTAATTTTTCAATGGAACATGTAACTGGACTAGTTGAATATTCCATCAGTTGGTAGAAATCAATCTACTTGGTTGAAAATTAATCTTTTTCTTAAAAATTCATTTATTCTTGTTTAAGATTCATCATTTTAGTTGAAAATTCATATTTTGACTTAAAATTCAAATATTCATGTTAAGGATTTCTCATTTTAGTTGAAAATTCATGAATTTGTTTAAAAAATTTTTTTTTAAAATTAGTTTTTATTGTGGTAAATTATTATTTTTTAACTGAAAATGTGACTATTCCAATTGAATATATTGAATATTCCATCATTTCAGTTGAAAATTCATCTCCTTGGCCGAACATAATTTTTTCCAATATTCAATTTTCGTTTGACAATTTATCTTTTTTATTTAAAAATTAATGTTTTTTGTTTAAACTTTGTCTTTTCGGTCGAAATTTATTCCCTAGGTTGAAAATTCCCTTTTTTCTGGAAAAATAAACTATTCCAGTTAAAGATTCATTATCTTAATTGGAAATTCCCCTATTCCAGTTGAATATTTCTAATTTTAGTTGAAAAAAATAATTCACTTTGTTTCAATATTTTTTTCGGAAAATAAATTTTTTTTTAACTGAAAATTTAACTGTTCCATTTTTTGTTAAAAACTGATCTTTTTATTTTAAAATTGAACTATTTGGTTAAAAATTGATCATTTTTAGTTAAATATTTGACTATTTGGTTGAGAATTCATGTAATTTGTTGAAAAATCGTCTTTTGTGGTAGAAAATTAATCTTCTTGTTTGTACTTTAATTTCTTTCCTAATACTTCATCCTTTTGGTTGAAAAGCAAGTATTCCGATTAATTATTCATCGTTTTTGTTAAAAATTAATCTTTTTAGTTTGAAATTTAACTATTTTGTTGAAAATTGATCATTTTTAGTTGAGAATTCATATAATTTGTTGAGAAATCTTGTTTTATGGTAGAAAGTTAATATGTTTAGTTTAAGATTGATTATTTTAGTCTTCTTGTTGAAAATTCATCTTTTTTGGTTAAAATTTCAAGTATTATAGATATCTATTTATTATTGCACTTGAAAATTAATTTTTTTGTGTAAAAAACTAATTTTTCAAATTGAAAATTTAACGATTTGATTTTTGGTTGAAAACTGATCTTTTTCATTTAAAAAGTTAACTATATTATTGAATCTTGATCATTTTTAGTTGAAAGTTCATCTATTTGGTTAATAATTGAAAATGCAATTTTTTTAATTGAAAAGTTTTAGGAGTTTGAAGTGGTTTAAATTGAATTTAATATAGTAGTCATATTAATTTTACCTAAATATGTACTGTATTTAAATTATTTAAGTAAGAAGATAAGATAATAATTTCTTTGAATTATTGTTAAAATTTATTGAATTTCGAGATAAATTCAAGGAATGATTAATTATGTTTATGGTGTTATTTAATTATTTAATTAATCGATGATGCTAAGGTAAACTGGCCATTAATGGGACAGTTAGGAAAAGCGAACCCACACAAACACAATTTTAAAGTGGGGAATTGGAATTTTTTGTACAAAAACCGTTATAATAAGTGGCTAAGACATTATTTGATCGACTAGAAAAAAAAATACATTAATCATTTTATATTAAATTAATATAAACAGATATTTTTAAAGCTAGTCAGATCGCCCATTAGTGGGACACGAATTTTTGAACATATCCTTAAGTGGGACACAAAAGAAGGTAATACTGGGACAAGGAAAATCCAATGGGGTTTATCAAAATAAAATGGCACAATTTACTTATAATTTATCACAGAATACATGGCAAAGCAAGAATGAATCGTGATTACCGTTTAATTATTACTCTAAAAAAGCTGTTTATAGTAGTTTATTGAAACCTCTAATTCCAACCTCCAATTTTGCCAACTGCTTAGGTAAGTAATTTAATAATGACTCATAAATTAAATTTTTTATTAAAATTAGTAAGTATGCATTAAAATTTAATATTATAGACTAATATTATCGATTTACTTGCAAATTAAACTGTTTGGTAGTACATTTTTAATTAGAATTCATTTTAATTCAAGTTAATACATAAATTGAAAAATGTATTGAAACAATTTAAATTATTTTTTGGTTACAAATTTTATTTTTTTTTTCAAATTGTATTCACTGAAAAATCTGTTTTGATTAATATTTCAACTATTTTGTTGAAAGTTCGTATTATCGGTTCGAAAATTTGTCATTTTAATTATAAATTACATTTTTCTTTGAGAAAAACGCAACTGTTTTGTTAAAAATGATATTATTTAGGTAGAAAATTCATAAGGTTAAAATATTTTTTGAAATAAAAAATCTTATTTATTTAAAAAATCATATTATGTTTAATTTACAATTAAAACATTTTTCGTTTGAAATATCAACTATTATATTTTTTGATACGAATTAATCTTTTTTGGTAGTAATTAGTCTTTTATTTAAGAATTCAAGAATTTGTTAGAAAATTGAAGTATTAGGTTAACAAAAAAAGTTAGATTTTGATAAAAAATATAATAGTTAAAAAGGATTTTAATTACATATTGAAAGCAGACGAATTAATTAAAAAAAAAAAAACGAATTTCCAATCAAACTCCTGAAGCCTCAACCTAAACAGATTAATTTTCAACCACAGTTGCATTTTTTCTCAAGAAATATGAAATTTATAATTAAAAAGATACGTTTTCGAATCAAAATGACGAATTTTCAAGAAAATAGTTCAAATGTTAATCAAAAAACATTTTTCAGTCAAGATATAAAAAAATGTAACCAAAATGTTGAATTTTCAAGTAGAAAATATGAGTTTTCTTCAAAACAGATATATTTTTTATTTGAAAATATAAATTTTCAACAGAAAAATTAATTTACTTAATTTATCTTAAAAAGGAAATCGATAATATTAATCTTATTAATATTTCATATAAATCTATAATATTTAATTTTAATGCACACTTACTAATTTTTGCTGAAAAATTAAATTTATTAGATACTATATTACATTACTTACCTAAGCATATTGAGACAATCAGCGACAGCTCGTTCCTATTTAGGCAACTTCGCCAAAAAATTGCCCAAATGCGGGGCATTTAAATATTCATAAGTTATTGAATAAAATCGCTAATAAAGTTATGAAATTGATTCTTAAACGTACTAAAAATGTGCAAAAACATTACTTTTTCTTTTAGTGAAAGAAATTTTAATAATTCAATGATGTAAAAATTATGCGGAAAGTTTTAAAATGAAAAAAAAATGGCGAATTTTGTAGCAATTCATACTAACATTTTGAGGAATATTTTTGATTATTTTTTACTAAATGTATAACTTGTCGGGACAAAAATAAATAGTGGTAACAAATTAAAAAGAACTTAAAACATAATAGAACATTTTTACTTTTATAATTTATGTTGGAACATAAAAAATACTCTCAACGATATTTATTATTGTCCCAGTCTTGGAAATACTTTTTACGTTGTTCCAGTAATGGCCGATTTACCTTAATATATTTAAGAATATATTGTAATATAATTTGTCCAAGCTTTCCAAATTAAACATATTAATTGAATCTCTAGAAACTGAATAAAATCGCATTACTTATAATAAACTCGTCAAACTCTATACATATTCCATGCTAATTGTTTTAAAAATTGCGAAATATTAGAATGGCTCTGTACTATGAAAAATTATAACTGGAAAGAGAAACTTGCATTACCTGGGAAACACCTGGAATTGTCAGGGCATATTACCCCAGAATTTGAGTAGAAACCCTGCAAATTTTCATTCTTGTCTCTAAGAAATGTTGTCTTGCTCAAATTTTGCAGAAGTACAACAGCCAGCAGTACGGATATTCCGAATCGAATGCTCTCGGGGAGCATGGAGAGTAATAACCAATTTTCGTCGAGATCGGATGTCGTTAGTCCGTCGATGGAAAGTGCGAGTAGAGGATTCACCGGTTCCCTACATAGTCCCCACACCCCGCACACTCCACACACACCGGGAAGTGTCGCGCCTCACACTCCAGCTGACTCGAGCAAACCGAGCAATAAAACGTCTGCAAGTGCCCAAAGCAGTCCAGCGCCTCACAATCCAAATCTTCAAGATAGCATGGGACCTCCGAGAACGATTCCCGCCTCGCCGAATACGAAATCCGAAACGTCTCCACCTTCACAGAAAGAATTGCAACAACAGCAGCAGCAGCAGCAGCAACAGCAGCAAATTCAACAACAGCAGCAACAACAACAGCAGCAACAACAACAACAACAGCAGCAGCAGCAGCAAAATCAAGGGAATCCAAACAATCCTGGATTGCCACCATCGATGATTGGTCCAGGTGGATCTTTCCCTTGTAGTAGACCCTCCGTGAACGTTAGCCAACCTGATAACGTTCCGCTAAATCCAAACAACATGGGAGTTCGACTTGGTGGTCTTGGAACAATGAGTACAAATCATTTTGACCCGATCACTTCGCTCGCGCAAATGAGTCAGCAATTGACCAACACCGCTGCCAGCAATGCTCTTGTCAATGATGGCGGTCCAATGCATTCTGGAAATCAGGGAATGATGCCTTTTGGAAATCCGCATGGAATGCATATGATGCAGATGCAGAGTGGTGGTGAATTGAATGGAGGATGCCATATGCCGGGACCTACTAGTGAGGCCGGGGACGTTTCGGGAATGTGTATGGGACTGGGTGGACCTCCGTCGAGTTACAGTCCAACACCGCATACTGGGAGTCCCGGTGGTCCGAATAAGATGAGCCATCATCACTCGATGATGTCACACGGGATGATGGGTGGTCCTGGAGGTAATCAGGGTGGAGGACCTCATAATCCAAATGTTGGACCTTATCCAGGAGGCGGTGGAGGCGTTGGTGATAATCCACATGGACCTCCGTCGAGGCTCATGCCTGGCGGTCATAATCATCCGCATTCTCATGGACCTCATCCTCATGGCCATTCCCACGTTCACGTCTCTGGACCGAGCCCCTATAATGGTGCAAATGTACAGGTGAGGATTGATTTATTTGACAAATAATATTTTCATGGGATGAGAATGCGAAACCCTTTAATTGGAAGACTTTAAGGTCATGTGATACTTAGAAAATTATCTTTTTTACCAGTTTTAGGTTCCCCAGGATTTTTTCCTAGAATAATAAATATTTTGTTTTAAAAATTTGGGCCTGCAGTTTCTCCGGCACTTTTTTTCTCTACAAAAATAAAAAATTTTTAAAACTGAATTCGGAAATGTTATAAAATATCATAACGGACGTCCCCGGATTCTTTTTTGAGGGATAAGACCAAAGAAGATTTATTGTGACAAACAAAAATTTTAGGTGTGTTCATTATTTTGAGGCTAGGGTCGTTTTTAGCTCTCTGTCACTCCGATAATTTGGAAATTATTTATGAAAAAGAAAACTTTTTTGATTGTCTACAAACAAGGTTAGTTCCGGGTCATTAGTTACTATGTTTATTTTTAAGTACAAAGTTTTCGGCCAAAAATAGTGTGTAGTTTAGAAGTAGGGGGGTGCTTCCTCTGTACTTTGAGTTCTGAGCCGGTTATATTACTTTGAGAACGGTAACAAGAATGAGAATATTATCGAGAATATAACCGAGAAATAAATTCTCTGAGAATTTATGAGAATCTCAGAATTTATTTTAATTAATAGAAAATTGCATTTTTTCGTTAAATTTTCGGTTGAAAATTCATCTTTTTTTTTTTAAAGTTTGTCTTTTTTATTTTAAAGTTTACCTGCTTTAGCAAAAATTAAATTATTTTTTGATACTTAAGTACTTCGTAGAAAATCTACTTTTTGTTTAAAATTTATATTTTGGTGTTGAAAAATGAATTGAAATTTGTTTTTTATTGTAAATTCACCTGTTTTAGTACAAAATTTATGATTTTAAATAAAAATGCAACTATTTGGTAGAGAATTTAACTGTTTTGTTAAAGATTCATCCTTTTTGGTTGAAAAAATTCGTCTTTTTGGATTGAAAATTCAATTTTTTTTGTAGAAAATGATTTCTTGTTAAAAAATTCATAGTTTGATCGTGAAAACTCGACTAAAATCTTTTTCAACAGCAAATTAAACTATTTTTTTGCAGATTTAACTTTTTGATTTAAAACTTCATCTGTTATAGAAAAAACTTCATTTTTTTGTATGAAAATTCAACTTTTTTGTTCAAAATCGTTCTTTTTTGCTTGACAATTCAACTAATTTGTTTTAAACATTTGGTTTTATCGCTTTGTTAAGAAATCACTTTTTTTGTTAAAAATTTATATTTTAAGTTGACAAGTTATCTCGTTGGTTAAAAGTTTAATTATCTGGTTATAAATAAATCCTATTTAATTGAAAATTCAACTACTTGGGTCAAAGTTAAACTACATTGCGAAATTTTTTTATTGGAGGCTTATGTCTGGTTGAAAATTTAACTGTTTAGTGGAAAATACTTCTTTTTTTTTTAAATTTAATTTTTAACAGAAAATGGAACTTTCATTTTTTAAGGTTGATATTTTTTTTGCGTAAAAATGCATCAGTTTTATGTAAAATTAATTTTTTGTCAAACATTCATATTTTTTGTTTGAAAATTGAATTTTTATAAAGAAAATTTGTCTTCTGGTTTGAAGGTTCAATAATTTAGATAAACTTTTATTTATTTTTTGGGTAAAAAAATCTTTATTTGCTGGAAATTCGTCTTTTTGGTTTTAAATTCTTTTCTTTTGTTGTATAACTTTTATTATTTTTTATTAAAATATAAATTATGACACTTTTTCGTTGGTAATTTGTTTAGGTTGAGTATTGAACTATTATGTTATAAATTCCATTATTTTGTTAAAGAGTTATCTTTTAAAGTAGAAAAAACTTTTTTTGTGTTTTAAATAAATGGATACATTTGACAATTTTAAATTTGTATATGAAACACTGTAATTCCTGAATGTCTGAGCTAGAAAATAATTTATATTCAACCGCTGATATAACCTGAACAATAAAAATATTCTTAAAAATCATAAATTCTTAAATTCTTTTTAATTCTCCTAAATTCTGTCATATTCTCGGTTATATAACCTGAACTTTAATTCTCGGGAATTTAAGAACTCGAACTGTACTGCCCAATGCAAAAAATGTGTCACGAGAGTTAAAAACGGCCGTGTGGCGGCGCTAGTAGTAACTTTGTTCTACAAAACCATGCAGTGCCATAGGAAAAAGCATAAAAATTGCAAACAAAATATGAAAAACCCTTTAAAATCATTTTTTCAAACAAGCAAAAAATTGCCTGGATATTCAGATCTTATAAAAAATAAAAAGCGAATACACAAATTAATTTTTAAAAATTCGTAAATTATATATTATTATCAAATTATAAAATTTTCCAAATTTCAAATAACGACAAGATTTTTAATTGGCAAAAAATAAGATCCCGAATTTAAAAATATCCAAAACTAAATTCACCGACTTAAAGACCGACTTGTAAAATAAACGAATTATTAAATACTCACAAATATTTCAATTCTCGAAATTTAGAAAATCTGAACATAGTTAATTGATTATTAATTTATTCGGTAAATTTTAAATTTCGTCAAACATAAATTTCTCAAATAGAAATATTTATGGGAATTTAACAATTCATTTATTTTATAATTCGGCAATTTTTTTCTTTTTAATTTATGATTTATTTTTTCGTTATTTTGTGTTAGTCCCGGATATTCAAACACTTTTAAATATGCTGATGAAAAACTAATTTCTTTTTTATATGGCCGTTTTAAAATATAATGCTACTATATAATAAATGTAATTATTATATCTATATATGATAAACAAGGAATATGATAAATCCTAAAATATTGTTTTCTATTACAATGAAATAAAGAATTCTTAAATGTGATATTTTTTTAATCAATTAGACTTTGAAAAGAAGCTAAAATAATTTTGAATTTGTATGTCACTCTTAAAGAAAGACCATTAACGAATATTATTGAAATTAAATTCTGAGAATTAGAACACGAAAATAAGTATTTTCACCATGTTTTTAAATTTATGTAAATATAATTTTCATAAGATTCTTGAGAAAAATAAAAAAAAAATTTTAATATTTCAGGCTTGTCAAACAAGAATCTAGAAAATTTTAAAGAATATTTTTCATAATATAGGTTTTTACGAAATATTATGAAAAATTCGAGTCATTTTAAAAGACGTTTAAAACTGTTAGAAGTTGGAAAGGAATCAAGAAATATTTTATACATTTTCGAAAATGTTTCCGAGTTTTCAAATATTTGTAATCTATTTAAAACGTCTAAAATTCCTGAAAATATTTTTAACTGACGAATTTTTCTCAAAATTTTCAAATATCATTCCAAATAAAAAAATACCAAATACCTTACAATTTTCTCAATTTTCCCAGAAATTTTAAGAAAATTGGTTTCTTCTCTTGAAAACTTTCAAAATTCTTTTAAATTCTACTAAATATTTCTTGAATTTACCCAATTTTTGTTCGTTTTTATTTTGCAATCTTACCAAATTGAAACATTTTGCTATAAAATCTTCTAAACTATGTTTATAAATTTTATAAAGTCGTCTGTTATGTTTAAAAACCTTTTTCAATTTTCTCTTAAAGTTCATTTTTCAAAATAACAAATTATTTAAAATTCGCCTTTGAAAATAAGATTTTTTTGTAATCTTGTCAGACTTTCTAAACCTTCTAATTTCTAAAAATTATTAAAATTTTTCCTGCATTTTTCAATTATTCTGCAAAATTAAAAAATTACTTTAAAATCTTTCCGATTCGTCGTTGACTATTTTTAAAATCTTCCAAAATCTTTTAAAATAATCTCTTGAAATTAATTTTTCTTAGGCACCTGAAAAAATGTCTCACTTTCGTGAAACTTTACAAAATTCTTTAAAACTCTTTACAAGTTTTAAATATTTTTGAATCGTTTAAAAACTTTTGAATATCTCTTAAACTTACTCAAGTTTTTTCTAAAATTATGTAATATTGCAAAATTTTGCTTTAAAATCTTCCACACTTTTTAAGGATTTTATGAAATAATTCAAAATGTTTTGTGATCGGCTGGTTAAAAAATTAAATTTTTAGACAGAAAATGTAACTATTTAAGTGGAATGTTCTATTATTTTAGTTAAAAATTCATCTTTTTGGTTGAATATTACTTTTTTAAACTAAAAACTTAACTATTCAATCTATGGTTGAAAACTGATTTTTTAATGTTGAAAATTCGTCTTTTTGTAGAAATTCATCTTCTTGTCTGAAAAATCATATTTTTCGTCGGAAATTCAATTATTCTAGTGAAAGATTTATCATTTTAGTTAAAAATTTATCTTTGTGGTTTAAAATTCAATAATTTCAGTGGAATATACATAATTTTAGTTGAAAATTCATCGGTTGGCTTGAACATTAATTTTTTTAACTATTTAATTTTGTGTGGAAAATTCGATTATTACTGTTAAAGATTCATAATTTTAGTTGAAAATTATTCTTTTAGGTTTAAAATTAAAGTTTTCCAGTTAAAGCTTTATCAGTTTGGTTTAAAATTATTATTTTTTAACTGAAAATTTAACTATTCCATATTTTTTTGAAACTGGTCCGTGTCAGTTTAAAATGAAACTATTTCGTTGAAAATTGATATTTTTTATTTGAAAATTCAATTGTTTGGTTGAAGGTTAAATTATATTGTTAAAAATTCAGCTGTGGGATTCAAAATGAATCTATTCTTGTAACTAAAAATTTAAATATTCCATTTTTGGTTTAACACTGATCTGTTTTACTTTCAAATTCAACTATATGGTTGAAAATGTCTCTTTTTTAGTGGAAAATTCAATTATTTTGATGAAAAAAATGTTGGGGGGGGGGGTGAAATTTTTGGTTTGAAAATTAATCTTCTTGTTTTAAAATTCACCTATTTGATTGAAAATTCAAGTATATCAGTTAAATATTCACCATTTTAGTTGAAAAATCACTTAGATTTTTTAAAATAATTTTTGTAACTGTATATTTAACTATTCCATCTTTGGTTGTAAATTTTTTAAACTGGAAGTTTAATTATTCCGTTTTTCGTTGAAAGCTAACCTTTTTCAGTCCAGATTTCAACTATTTTTTTGAAATTTGAACTTTTTAATTGAAAAGTTATCTTTCTTGTTGAAAATGCAAATTTTGTTTACTTGGAAAGTTAGGAATTTGAAGCTTTTAAATTGAATTT
Organism: Belonocnema kinseyi; assembly: GCF_010883055.1. Taxonomy (NCBI): domain Eukaryota; kingdom Metazoa; phylum Arthropoda; class Insecta; order Hymenoptera; family Cynipidae; genus Belonocnema; species Belonocnema kinseyi. The sequence goes on along the minus strand of NC_046662.1, from coordinate 58,896,990 downwards.
AATATGCATCCACATTAATTTTACCTAAATATGCACTGAATTTCAAGTATAGGAAGATAAAATAATAATTTTTTCAAATTATTATTCAAATTCATGGACTTTCAAGATAAATTCAAGTAATGATTAATTATTTTTATAGTATTTTAATTAATCGATGATGATAATATGTTTACGAATATCTTGTAATACAAATTGTCAAAAATCTTTCTAAATTAATCATATTAATTAAATCCCTAGAATCTGAAAAAAACAAACAGTTATAATAAACTCGAGAAAAGTGTATACATGTTCCGAGTTAAAAAAATTCCAAAACATTTTAATGGCTCTCTACTATGAAAAATTGTACCTGAAAAAATCTTGATAAACCTGGAAAAAACATGGAATTGTTAGGGAATTTTTTTCTATAGCTTAATTAAGTTTCAAAAGATTACGAAATAATTATAAAGATTTCAAAATATTTCAAGATATTTCGAAGCTTTCATAATATTGAAAAGGATTTTTAACATTTAAAAAAGATTTCACGCATTTCAATGACTAAAGAAGGTTTTGCACAGTAGATTTCAAAGATTTTAAAATAATTTGACTAAGAGTTTTAAACTTTCAAAACATTTAAAGGATTTCAAAGATTTTAAAAAGTTTACAGTACACTAGATTTCAAAATTTTCAAATATTTCAAAGATTTGAAACAATTTAAAAAGGTTGCAAAATATTTTATAATATTTCAAAAGATTTCACAAAGATTAACAAAGATTAAAAAAGGAGTGTACACTAGATTAAAGAGATTTCACACAAATTTCCCAAAGATTTCGAACATTTAATAAAATTTCAAGGATTTTAAAAAGGCGTGTAGACAAGATTTGATAGATTTCACCAAGATTTCGAATATTTCATCAAGATTTTAGAACTTTGAAAATATTTCAAGGATTTTAAAAGTTCTAAAAAGGGTACAGTATACTAGAGTTCAAAGTTTTTGAACGACTTTCAAATGTTTCAGAAGATTGCAGAAGGTTTAAAAAAGTTGTCACAAATATTTCAAAGAATTCATAAGGATTTCAAAAGATTTTTCAACCAACAAAGACAAAAATGTGAACCAAATTGTTGAATTTTCAAGCCAGACAAATTTTCTAACAAACGTACCAAACATTCGAATTTCCAACCTCAAAAAAATAAATCTCTAACAAAAAGTTAATTTCCAGCCAGATTGTGGAATTTTGTTTAAAAATAATTGATTTTTTTCACCCAAAAAGTCGAATTTCCAACAAAGCAGTTAATTTTAAACCAAAATTGAAATAGTTTATATTTCAACCCAAAAAAGATTTCAATTTTAATTCAAAAATAGTTTCATTCATCCAAAGGCGACAACAATATTTCAACAAGATAGTTGATTTCTCAAAAGAAGATTTTTCAGGCCGGAAAGAAAAAAAATAAGGCCAAAAAACAATTTTTTAAACAAAATAAATAAGTTTGTAACTAATTAATAAAATTTCCTACCATGAAAGATAAATGTTCAAAAACAATTGTAATAGCTTATATTTCATTTAAAAAAATTTATTTTGCATGAGAACTAGTTTTATTCATAAAAAAGACGAACTTTCCGCACAATAATTGATTCTTCAACCAAATAAGATTTTCTTGATTAAAAAAAGTCAAATTGTTGAACTTTTAATTTAAAAAAAATAGTTTTTAATAAAATAGTTGATTTTTCCAATGATTTCAAATTAATAAAAAACATTTCGTAAATATTTCAAGGATTTTATAAAAATGACATAAAGATTTCACAAAGCATACAGTACGTCAGATTTCAAAGACTTGACAACATTTCAAAGTTTTAAAACGATTTCAAATTTTTTTACAAGATTTCAAGAGATTTCAACAAAATTTTCAACATTCCACGAAGATTTTTAAACTTTCAGAAGGATTCAAGGATTTTAAAGATTTAAAAAAGGGATTAAACCAGATTTCTAAGATTTAAAAATATTTCAAAAAGTTTCAAACAATCCAAATTTTTCAGCAGATTAAAAAAAATCAATTATTTTAATGATTTCAAATTAATACAAAAAATTTTCGCAATTATTTTAAATATTTCATACAAATATCGTAAAGATATCAAAAGAACACAAGCATTTCAAAGATTAAAAAACATCAGAATTACAAATATTTAAAAAATCTAAATACTTTCAAATTTTGTTTAGAAGATTTCAAATGTTTTCACAATGATTTCAATTATTTCAATGATTTCAAATGAATACGAAAGATTTAAGATAGATTTTACAAATATTTCAAAGAGTCCATAAGGATTTCAAAGATATCAAAAACGGTACAGTATGCCAAGTTTCAAAACATTTCAAGCATCTCAAGCAAGATCAAATTTATTTAGAAAATTTCAAAAGATTTTAAATATTCCAGTGATTTAAATAAATACAAAAGATGTAGGAAAGATTTTACAAGCATTGCAAAAAATTCATAAGTATTACAAAAGTTTTCGAGAATTAATTTTTTTTTATAATGTAAAACATTTCAAATGTTTTACGATTGCAATGATTTCAAGCGAGCACAAAAGATTTCGCAAACAAAGATTAAAGAAATATTTCATAAAGAATTAAAAATATAAAAAAAAGCACAAATATTTCACAAATGTTTCAAAGAATTCAAGGACTTTAAAGATTTCAAGGATTTCAAAGGTTTTACAAAAATTTCAAGGATTTCAAAGACTTTACAAAAAATTAAAAATATTCTCAAACATTTCACAAAGACGACTCATGTTCGCAAAAAATAAAGAATTATTTTCTTTATGGTTCTGTTTTCATTGGAAATTGTTGCCCAATAAAAAATGAAATGTCTCATCTTTTGCATGTGTATCGTATAACAAACGCTTATTTGATGTCAAAAAAAAAGGAGATCATGAAGAACTTGATTTCTTGACCTAGAAAACCTGGAAAAGACCTTGAACTTTGTTACTAAAAATCGCCTCCACACCCTGATTATTGCCTTCCAAATGAAAGAAAAGGTTCTTCATCATTAAAATTTTTTTCCAGGTAAAACCAAGTGCTCCAAACACCATACAGTACCTACCAGCGAGGCCCAATGTGACCCACGCCCCACGAGGACCTCCAAGCCTCGACTTCCTTCAGCGTTTCACCAATCCCCTCGACAACAAGATGAACTCTCCCTCAGCGAATATTCACTATTTCCCCAACGGATGTGTGCCTAACAATATGGGACCTCATCAGGGTATGCCCGGCAATATGGGTCCACACTCAGGACCCCAGGGACTTCCACCAGGAATGGGTGGATCACCCCGAATGGACGCACAGCCGATGAATTCGCAAATTGGGATGCACTCGATGAGGCCTGTTGGCGGCGGAGTTCGACAGCAACCAATCATGAGGATGCAGCACATGGTCGGCGGCGGTGTCTTCCCTGGCAGTCCCATGGACCCTGACAAAGTCTTTCCGCCCGATATGGTGCCTGGGCCGGGACAAATGCCCAATCAGAATAACAATCCGGGCATGTACGGACCTGGAAACAAGGGCGGACCGATGGGACTTGGACCTCCACCCGATGCGACGCAGCCGCTTCCGCCGAGTATGGGCGGGGGCTCGAGTAATTTTAAAAATAGCCCCTTTGTCGGCGGTGGGCCCAGTATGTCCGACCCGAACTATGCCCAACAGTTTCACAATTTTCAGCAGCAACTCTACGCTACAGGGACGAGGGGCAGCGGACCACCTCCTCATCCTAATATGCACCCGCAGCCCAACGCCCACTCACATCAACAGTTCTTCATGCCCAAGTAAAGTCCCCGAGCCCTACTACTCTCCTTTTGGTCTTCTGATAAGCCTGCCGACGCGACTAGGAAAACACACGACAAATACACACACACACACACTCTCTCACTCTTTCTTTCTCTCTCTCTCTCTCTCTCTCTCTCTCTCTATTTCTCGAGTCGCCAGGTCGCCGGCGTCGGATCGTTTTCATTGCATTTATATCATTGGATCTTCGCCGTCCCCAACGCTCGTCGAACGTTGAAAATCGTCGATCGCCAGAGACTTCGGGTATGGTCAGTTGGTCAGTCTGTTCATTCTCGTCTGGGTCCGATTCTGTGTAATTAGTGCGTGGAGGGTTTTTTGTAAATTTGATGACTTTAAAGAAGCAAGATTTTGATATTGAATACAAGGGTTATAGAACAGGGTTTTTCATCGAAAGTTATGAAATATTTTATTTTTCTGTGGGGAAAGTTGGTTTGTCCAGGAAGTAAGAATTGATTGAAGGGTAAGTTATTTGAATCGGAAAATTTGAGATAAAATATTGCCAAGGTGGCGACCCGCCCGGGAGATTTCCCCTATTTCATCATTTGTGCGTTTTGTAATTTTTGAAAGTTCCCAATCAGAGAGTACAATAATTTCCAAAGTTTTTAGAATAATTAAAATTTATTGTGCAGAATTCCTGAAAATAAAACCAAGAATCCAACGAGCAAATTTGGACAACCATCATAAAGTGTTCCTATTACAATTTGAAAAAAGATACAAATTTGGTCAAAAAACCGGGAATAGACAGTGACTTTATTCCTAGACCGGGAATTTTACAAATTTTTAGAAGAAAAATTTTCCCAAGTTTGATTTCAAGAGTTTTGTAAATAATTAAATTATAAAAAACTGAACAATAATTGATTTGACAAAACGATTCTAAATCCGTTCAAAATTTGAGAATTTCCACATAGTAACTGTTTGAATTCGAAAGTCTCAATACGAATTGAGATTATTATCATTTAATCCGATAATTTTGCCTTTAAATAACAATTTTAATGATTCATCAATAAAATGTTTTGAATTCAAAGTTTTAGGTCTTCCTTTATATTATTTTTTATATTAAATTGAATAAATAAATTTATTAATATATTATTTTTATTAGTTTTCTTAGCCATTAAAAATTTCTCTGTTGATTTAAGACGAGCAAATCGAACACAAATATATATAAAAGTAAACAATTTGAAACTGAATTGTTTTACATAGAAAGCTTTGATTCTGTAGAATTTCGAAGAGCTTTTCAACTTTTAACGTTACAATTTGAATCGTTTGTTTAAAAAATGTTTAATTTGTAAGTGAAATTGTGAAATTTTGTCGTTTAAATAGCAATTGTACTCTTATTATTTGTAAACAAATTTTGAGTAATTTCAATAGATATTTCATAGTTTTGAAAAGTTTCAAAATTAATTAAAAACTTGAAATGTCTGCAAGTAATTGAAAAGAAGTGTGTTAACATTTTTGTTTAGAACTTCTAAATACATTTTAAAATTAACCGAATTTTCCCTACAACTTTTGGAAAATCCTGCAAATTAACAAAAAATCCGTAAAATCTTCTAGGTTCTGTTTTGATCATTTTAGACATAATTTTCAATTTTCCTAGGAATCTCAAGAAAATGTTTTTGTTCTTTTTAAGCCTTTCACAATTATTAAAAAGTTTCTAAATTTATTGGTTGAAATCGGCGAAAATCTGCATTTTGTTTTAAATTCGGCTGTGTTCCTATTGTTATTTATTAATTCAAATTTTAAGGTTTTTTTAAAAATTGTAGAAAAAATTCAATTATTTCAAAAATATATTTAAACGTTTGGAAAAATATAAAACCACTTCTAGATTTCTCAATGTTTTCAAATAAATTTGTTAAGTTTTTGAAGGATGCTTAAACTATTTAAAATGAAAATAATCTAACTTCTAATTTAAAATATTATTAATTTAAAAACATTTATTTTTAATTTTTTCATATATCTAGCTTAAGATTACTTTAAAAATTTAATTTTGAAAATTTTTAAAGTTCATTACTTGAATCTTTAATTTAGAGTATTGAAAATCTTAACGTGGATTTATGTTTTTAGAATATAATCTGAATCTTTGAACTCTATAATTTATAAAAATTCTAAATTTTGCAGTTTATCTGCATTTAATTAAAAAAAATTCAGTTGAACTGCTAGTACCTTCCATTTCATACATGTAAATTAAAATTTTTTTTTTGACAAAAATAAAAAAGAGGATAGAAAAATGAGAAGACTTCCTTATTTAATTCGCTCGTGTTTATTGTTATTATCAAATCAAAATAAAAAAACGTATGTAAAAAATAATCACCAACTTTTTGGCATTCATACGTTGGTGATTATTTTTCACAAATATTTTGTTGTTGTGATTTGATAATAATAAAAATAAAAAAGACGAAGGAAATAAAAAAAGAGAATAAGAAGGAAGGAGATTTGGTTGGTTGCCTTCTCAGTTTTCTTCCCTCTTTTTTTATTTTTGTCTAAAAAAAGAATTATTTTCTTTTTTAGGAAAACTTTTATATTTTTTTCAAATTGCAATAAGAACATTTTATGGTGTTTGTCAAAATTTTATCGTTGGATTCTTGGTTTTATTTTCAGGAATTCTGCACATTAACTTAATTATTGGACGTTAAATAAGATTTAAAATTTGATTTTAATCTCATTTAAATTTCTTAAATTTTTTATCCTGTCATTTTGAACAGTGTAAATGATAGTGATTTTTTTTACAGAAATCACATTTTGAGTCAAAAATCTATCCGTTTGTTTTGAATTTCACTTAATGTACGTGATATGATGCTTATTAGTAATATATTTATCGTCTTGAAAATGTCTTTAATTTTACTTTAAAATTATGGTTTCGAATGCACCATTCTAAAATAACGTAATCTTTGAAGCTTTGGAACTAAAGTTTTCTCTTAAAATAATTTATAGATTAATTCTTGAAGGTTTAAAATTTTTAATTTCACAATATTCTAGTTTCAAATTCAAATATCTATTCAAAAGGGCAAACCATTTCGCTATTTAATATTACAAAATTTCAGCTTAAAACTCTTGATAGGCAGTTTTGAATTTTGATTATTTTAGATGTAAATATTAATCAATTTAGAACGACAAAACTTAAAATTGTACATTTTCAAAAAAGGGAATCATATTACAGCAATCTTGTTGTTTATTATTTATTTTAATTTTCAATGTAAGTTCTTCAAATTTTATTGGAAAATTTCATGTGTGGATAATAGATCTAAAGGAAGATTTAAAATTAAAAATTAGGCTGAAAAAAAGAGAAAAATTAAACTATCTGAAATTGATAAATCAATAAATGGATAATTTCGGTTTTAATTTTGGAACTGAAATTTAATTGGTTGAATTTTGGAAAGTTTAATTAGCAATTTATAAACTATTAGTTTTCAAGTGATTTAAATTTGCTTCAAATAATTAAAATTTCAAAGGGTTTGATTATAAAAAAGTTTTAATGTCACAATTTTTTATGACTATACATTTTGTCGGTTTGAAATGAAGTTCCGGAGTAGAATTTTTTTTCATTTTTAATGTTTCTCATTTTAAATTACTATTTGGTTTGAAAGTTCGCTCAGTATATTCTAAATTTTGAATCTGAAATCATTCAATTTCATGATTCTTCTATTCACAATTAAATAGTTATCTTTGCAGTGCTTCGATTTAGAAATTATGCAATTTAATTCCATTTTCATATTAAATTGTCCAAAATCGTTAAATTTTTATATTTTAGAAACCTTCAATTCGTAATTATGAATTACTGTTAACAAATTTTATAACGTAATATTAAAAAATTGGTTTTATTATGGATTTTGAAAATTGCACATCTTCCATGTTGGGAAATGAATATGTAAAGAAAAATCGGGTTCACCAATTCAGGCGATTCAAAAACCTGAAAAATAGTTCAAAGAAATTTGCCTGAATTGGTGATAGCTGTATGGTGTCCGATTGAAATTCTCTGATTCCAACAATCTTAATTTAATCGATTCTTTTTTCATGGGTTGGAGATTTATTCGGGTTTAGTAATTTTATTGGGAACGGCTGAATTAAGGTATGCCATCTGGTGGTGAAATGGTCATCATCATTTTGTGTTTTATCGACGTCATTCGTCTGCAGCGCACTCTAGATTTTTGATCCTAATTTTTAAACAAATTAAATTAATAATAGAATCGGAAAGTTGTAGTCTGTTTATTTTTGTTTGCTTTTGAAGTTTAAACAAAAAATTAAATCGACTTTTGCATTCAAATGTTAAAAAAAAAACGATTCTGTATGTAATATTTAGGAACAGTTTTGTTTGACAAATTAAATCGTCTCTCAGATCTGAGGACAGATAAATATTTAATTTATTTTTAAATTTCTAAGTTGTAAAATGGTTGTTTTATCAAGTCTGATATTATTTTTCCTATGATTGGACTTTTAGACTAGTGATGATTAGTACTTTTAATACTTTTAATTTAAAGTGGAAATTTTGAAATTTCGACACTAGAAATATTTAAATCTTATAGTTTAAACATTAAAAAAAGCCCCCTCGGCTGAGCATCAATTTTCAAGGCAGAAAAATAACTTGATAATTATTTTCAAAAATGTGTTCTATAAGCCTTTAAAATTGTTACTGTTAAATATTGAAATTTTGAAAAAAATTGCATGAAAAAAGAAATGATTTAAAGCTGGATACAGACGAAATGCAATGGAATGAACTGAGGCAGACGCTTTGTAAATTCTAAACGTTACGAATGACAGTACATGTATATATATTATTGTAAAATCTGAACTTTCGTAATCGTCGTGGTCTTCGCGACGTCGGGATTTGTGACTCGAGGGCAAGAATAATAATGATTAATTAATGATCAATGAATTATCATTGAAGATATTGAATAAAAAAAAAAAAAATGATGAGATTTTTGTCGCGATCGGCAGATTATTGTCCTTCCTTTATCGCTAGATTACTTAAAACTCAGTCGAGCAAGCTCAAACTCACAACTGTAAATATATACGATATACATACTATATATATACATATATAAATATGTACCCAATGCAACATAAGTCCTTACAATATCGCCCCTCATCGAATCTTTCGTGACCAACTCTGTGCATAATCATGACCCCTACGTAGCGTGTAATGGTATATAAGAAGATATAATTGAATAAGAACAATTACGTTGTTGACGAATGATTTTTATTATAAATGAAAAATAAAATAAAGATATTTACAAGAATTCAGTGTGAAAAATAATCGATAGCGTCCAAAATAATCGTTTCCGATTCACTTTTCTTCGCTGTAATTTAGCAGCTGTTACCAGTTCAATAAGGATCTACGATCGTTATTATTTTATTTCGTATTTTTTTTTATTTTTAAGTGAGAAAATTGGAGACCAAAAAACAGGATATTCTCGATTCTACTTTGAAATATTCATTAAGATTTTCTAGAGAGAAAAAAACAGTTGCCTTTTCAGCCCTAAAGTATGAATTTGCAATTCAAAAAGAAAAATTTTTTAAAATAGTTTTATTTTCAATAGTCGAATTTATCCTTAAAATACGACTTTTTAACACAATATAATAATCTCAACCATAAAGTTAATTTCGAACCAAATATGTAATTGATTTTTTTTTCTGAAATACTTCATTTTCACTGAAAGAATTTTAAATTAATTAATAATAGTTTAATTCGTCCCAGAAAGACGAATTTTTAACAAGATAGTTGATATTTCAACTTTAGAAGATTTTTCAATCAACAAAGACAAAAATGTGAGCCAAATTGTCGAATTTTCAAGCCAGATACATTTTCTACCAAAAGTACCAAACATTCAAATTTCCAATCCAAAATATAAATCTTTAACAAAAAATTAATTTTCAACCAGATTGTGGAATTTTCTTTCAAAATAATTGAATTTTTCACCCAAAAAGTAAAATTTCCAACAAAACAGTTAATTTTTAACCAAAATTTTGAACCAAAAACAAAATTGGCTTTTCGTACGAAAATGTCGATGCAAATAGTCCACGGTCTAATTTGAAACCAAATATTATAAGTTATGGCAGATTTCGAAACAAACTTAGAAGCTTTTTAAGAATTATGAAAGGGTTCAGAAGAATAAAAAACATTTACTAGGAAAATTAAAAACTATTTTTTATTTCGAAAAATTAGTTTAAAAAAAAATTAGTTCATTTCTCAAAAGAAGATTTTTCAGTAAAGAAAGAAAAAAAATTAGGCCAAAAAAAATATTTTTTTAACAAAGTGAATTAATTTTAACTAATTAATCAAATTTCCTATCAAGAAAGATAAATTTTCAAACACAATTGTAATAGCTTATATTTTATCAAAAAAAATTATTATTTTGCATGGAAACTAGTTTTATTCATAAAAAAAGACGAATTTTCCGCACAATATTTGATTTTTCAATCAAAACAATTTTTTCAGACAAGGAAGAAACAAAAAAGAGATGAATTTTCTACAAAACACAAAGGAATTTTCAATCAAAAAATATAAATTTTCAACCCAAAATACGAATTTTCAACAAAAAAAGTTAATTGTCAAACAAATCATTGCAGTTTCTTCCAAAACAGTTTAATTTTCAACCCAAAACGACTAATTTTAAAAAACAAAAAAGTTTAATTTAAATAACAGGATGAATTTTGAACAAAGCTGTTGATTCTTCAATAACAAAATCATATTTTTAAACAAATAATAAAATGTTCAATTATCAAAGATGAACTTTTAACGAAAGTTGTAATACTTTATATTTTAGCCACAAAAAATTTAAATTTAAATTCCAAATTAGTTTAATTTTAAAACCAAAAAGACGAATTTTCGAGAAAACAGTTAAATTTAAACCAAAGGGATGAATTTGGAAAAAAGTGTTGATTCTTCAACAAAATAATTAAATTTTTAATCATGAAAGATGAATTTTCAACGAAAATTGTGATGCAAAGTTTACATTTTCGACAACAAATTTTTTAATTTAAATTCAAAATAGTATAATTCAGAAAAAATAAGAATTTTCAAAAAAATAGTTTATTTTTCAGTCAAAGAAGATTTTTCAGTAAAGAAAGAAAGACAATCAAGCTGTTGAATTTCTGAGCAAAAAAGGCGAATTTTCTACAAAACAGAATTTTCAATCTAAAAAAATTTTAAAAACATAAGTTAACTTTTAACCAAATAGTTGAATTTTCTGCACAATAATTGATTTTTCAATCAAATAAGATTTTCTTTAAAAAAAGTCAAATTGTTGAATTTTCAATTAAAAAAAAAATTGAGTTCAACAAAATAGTTGATTTTTCTAATGATTTCAAATTAATATAAAAGATTTAATAAATATTTCAAGGATTTCATAAAAATGACATAAAGTTTTTAAAAAGCGTACAGAACGCCAGATACCAAAGATTTTAAACGATTTCAAGGTTTTTAGAACATTCCAATATATTTCACCGAAAACCGAAACATTTCACGAAGATTTTGAAACTTTTAGAAGATTTCAAAGATTTTAAAGATTTCAGAAAGTTTCAAAAAATTTGAAACAATTTCTAAATTTTTCAGAAGGATTTCAGAAATATTGTAAATATTTCATAAAGATATTAAAAGAATACAAGCATTTCAAAAATTTAAATACTTTCAAAACTTTTTAGAAGATTTCAAATTTTTTCAAAAAGATTTCATTTATTTGAATGATTTCAAAAGAACACGAAAGATTTCACAAATATTACAAAGAATTCATAAGGATTAAAAAAGATCTTAAGAATTTCAATGAAAATAAAATAAAGATATTTACAAGAATTCAGTGAAAAGCAATCGATAACGTCCAAAATAATCGTTTTCGATTCATTTTCTTCACTTGGAGCTACGATCGTTATTATTTTATTTCGTTTATTTAATTTTTGCTAAGAAGATTACAGACGAAGAAACACGATATTCTCGAATAAACTTTAAAATATTCTATACGAATTGTAAAGAGAAAATTAGAAAATATATTTAACAAAATAGTTGAATAATCTAATAGCCAAAAAGACGGATTTTCTATAAAAAAAAATAAAAAAATCAGTTGACTTTTTAACCCTAAAATATGAATGTTCAATCCAAAAAGACCAATTTTAAACAAAATTGCTATTTTCAAAGTGACCGCTGGACCGGGGATTCGGAAATTTTATGATTCCGGCAAATGACAGTCAATTTATTTCTTGAATAGGAATTTTTCAAATTTATAGAAAAAAAATCCGTACAACTTTGACTGCAATAGTTTTTTTTTTTTTAATAATTAGCTAAATTGTGATATTTTTTAATTATGATATCATTCAGTTTAGAATGCTCAAATCGAAAATCTTTCACTTAAATAATTTTCCATTCAAGAAATTTAATTTTCATTTTCCAATGAAGAAAAAAAAACAATTACTTAATATTTAGAAATAGCTGACTGTGCATTTAAAATGAGTAATTATACAGGGTTTGTCCGGAAAGTAATAGGACTGAGTCGATTTAAAAAAATTTATTGAGTCATTCGTTACAATTCTTTAAAAACTTTCAAAATAAGCCGGATAATAAAAATAGGCAAAATAGGCCGGAATAGCCTTGAGAGCCGCGGTGCATGCTGCTTGGATCCCCTCTGTCGTCTCAAAATGCTTGCCTTTCATCGGCCTTTTCAGGCGAGAAAACAAAAAAAAAGTCTGGGGGGGGGGCACATCTGGGCTGTAGGGCGGCTGCGGAAGCGTTGGGATGCCGGCCTTGGTCAGGTAGCTGTTCACAAGAAAGGCGGTGTGAGCCGGGGCGTTGTCGTGGTGCAACTTCCAGTCGGCTGCGATGTCATGAACCGCGGATTTTGATAAATTTAATATCTGGGCAATTAAACGAATACTCAGTCGTTGGTCTGAGTTCAAAACTTTGCGCACACGAGTCACATTGTCGGTGTTTGTCGAAGTCGAATGTCTTCCAGCACGGTCTTCATCGGCGACCTCTTCCCGGCCCTCCAAAAAGGCCTGGTGCCACCGAAACACACCACTTCTTGCTAAAGCAACAATCTGGGTAAGCCTGCTTGATCATATCAAACGTCTCTGTCGCAGATTTACCGAGTTTCACACAGAATTTAATCTCGCGTACCTCTGTTCTAACGAACGCTGCATTTTCGGCTTGCACCACTCCCAGAAACACGTCGCGTGAAAATGCCTGTCCTGACGGCTGACTCTCCAACTGGAGACAACTGACCAGCCGCTCGTTCGTTAGCTAGGAACGCCCTCTACCAAATCCAGTCGGTGCGCGCACGCTCCGAAGTACAGTCGCGACGGAAGAAAATCAGTCCTATTACTTTCCGGACAAACCCTGTACATTAAATATTCAAAAGCAAACAAAAAAAGTATACTTTGAACGTTACATTTTTATTGTTCAATTTAACAAAATTTAATTTGTGATTCCAATTGTTGAATTTTGATGTATAAATAACAATTGAACGCTTATTATTCTTAGAAAAACTTGAGTAAGTTGAAGAGATATTTAAAAGACTGGAAAAAATTCAAAGTTAATTAAAAATTTGAAATGATGTCAAATAATATAAACGAAATGTCAAAGCTTACCGACAAAATCCGGCTTTTAGTACGAAAATGTCGATGCAAATAGTCCACGGTCTAATTTGAAACCAAATATTATAAATTTTGGCAGATTTCGAAACAAACTTAGAAGCTTTTTATGAATTATGAAAGGGTTCAGAAGAATAAAAAACATTTACTAGGAAAATTAAAAAATATTTTTTATTTCGAAAAATTAGTGTTAAAAGAATACTTGAAAAGATTTAGAAACATTTGCAAAATTTTCAACAATTAATAAGGAAGATTTTAAGAAAATTTATTTAATTTGACAGGATTTTAAAGGAATTATTTGACAAATTTTAGGGAAAATTTGAATCATTTTAAAAGATGTTTAGAAGTTCTGAAGAATTTTAAGAAATAATAAAAAAAATTTTTAAATGTGAAACAACATGTAAAATTTTTCAAGATTTCGACATACATTTTTGAATCATTTTAAGGATTTTATAATTATTTAAAATAAAAATGATTTAACTTTTAAATTAAGAACTGTTCAGCTTATAAAAAAATGTAATCGTTGAATTTTCAATATTTCTAGCTTAAAATTGCTTTACATTTTCTAATGTATTGATTGATTCTTAAATTTACAGAATTTAAAGTGCTGGCGTAGATTTATATATTTGGAACTGAATCTAAATGTTTGAACTCTAATTTATAAAAGTAAAAAAAAATATATTTTTCAGTTGAACTGCATTCAAATACAAAATTTTTTGAAGTAAAAACTTTTAAACTTCAATTTTAAAAGTTTAAAATTCAAGAGTTCGACTTTGAATGCTTTAATTTGCAGCTCAGTTTTTATTACTTCAGATGGACAAACTTTTGGCTTCATTAATCTTTACCTAAGTACTTCAGTATTCAACTACAAAAGATTTTTCATGGCGCAAATATTTTCAAAGATTTTCAACTAGAAATGAAATATTTGATATTAGAATTGATAAAGATTTTATTTTTCAGTAAAAAATAGTCAAATCCATCCTAAAAATACGACTTTTTAACAAAATAGTGTATTTTTCAACCAAAAAATACTAATATCCAAAAAAATAGAAGATTCTCAGCCGTCAAGTTAATTTTTAGCGAAATATGGAATAAAATTTTTTTCCAAAATAATTAAACTTTCAAACCAATGAATTTTTCAATCATAAGTAGTTACGTCATCCAAGAAAGACGGGATTATTGAATTTTCAAAATATAAAATTCCAATAGAAAGGAAGAATTATCAACAAAACAGTTATATTTTTAAAAAAAATTATGTCTTTTTAACAAAAAAGTTGATTTTTGAACCAAAAACAATGAGTTCTGGACAAAAAATGTAATGTTTTATATTTCAACCAAGATTTTAATTTTAAATCCAAACAAGATATTTTAATTAATTCACAAAAGTGAATTTCCAACGAAACAGTTGATGCTCAACTAAAGAAGATTTTTCAGTCAAGAAAGGAAAAATGTAAAAAAAATTCTTCAACTTTCAAGTCAGAAAGACGATTTTTCTACAAAACAGTTAAATTTCCAGCCCAAAAATGCAAAATCTTAAACGAAAAAGTTAATTTTATTGAATTGTCAACCCAAAATGACTAATTTTCTATAGATCAGTTAAATGTCCATAAAAAAGATGAATTTTTAACAAAATTGTTGATTTTTCAACAAAATAATTAAATATTCAACTAATTGATCAAATTTCCAATCATGAAAATTTCTCAACGAGAAATTTAATATGTACCTTATATTTCAACTAAAAAAGATTTTAATTTTAAATAGAAAATAGTTTGATTGCTAAAAAAAAAAAAAAGAATTTTTAACGAAATAGTTGCTTTTTTAACAATAGAATATTTTTCAGTCAAAAATGAAAAAATATGCAGCCATATTTATGAATTTTCAATCCAGACGAATTCTCTACCAAACATTTGAATTTGCAACCTAAAACGATATACCTTCAAGAAAAAAGTTGATTTTCAAACAGATAGTGGAATTTTATTTTAAAATAGCTGAATTTTTGACCCGAAAAGTCAATTTTTAACAAAACAGTTACATTTCAACAAAAATCAAGCCAAAAAACGAATTTTCAAGAAAAAAATAAAATTTTTAACCAAATAATACAGTTTTAAATCATGAAAGGTGAATTTTCAACGAAAGTTGTAAGAGTTCATATTTTAACCAAAAAATATCGAAAATAGTATCATTCATTAAAAAATAAGAATTTTCAATAAAATAGTTCATTTTTTAACCAAATATGATTTTTTTTGTCAAGAAAGAAAAAAAATTCAACCAATTTGTCGATTTTTCGACAAAACATTGAAATTTCCAACCTAAAAATACAATTCTTTAACGAAAGAGTTAATTTTCAACCAATAAATCGAATTTTCTCCCAAAATAGTTTACTTTTCAACCCCAAAAGACGAATTTTCAACAAAACAATTAAATTTAAGTAAAACAGGATGTATTTTTAACGAAATTGTTAATTTTACAACCATGAAAGATAAAATAGTTTATATTTCAATCGAAACAATTTTAATTTAAATTCAATTTTAGTTCAATTTTCTGTAAAAATAGTTGGTTTTTAACCAAAAAGGATGGCCAAAAAGTCGAATTTTCTATAAAAAAAGAAAAAATTTCTATTTTTAAATAAAAAAAAGACA
This sequence comes from Belonocnema kinseyi, assembly GCF_010883055.1. Taxonomy (NCBI): domain Eukaryota; kingdom Metazoa; phylum Arthropoda; class Insecta; order Hymenoptera; family Cynipidae; genus Belonocnema; species Belonocnema kinseyi. Next base: position 58,880,972 of record NC_046662.1, on the reverse strand, counting down.
AATTCATCCTGAAAATACGACTTTTTAACAAAATATAAGAATCTCAACCATAAACTTAATTTTGAACAAAAATGTAATTGCCTTTTTTCCAAGATAATTAAATTTTCAACTAATGAATTTTTCAATTGAAAATAGTTTAATTCATCCTAGAAAGACGAATTTTCAACAAGATAGTTCATATTTCAAATAAAACATAGTTGTTTTTTCAACAAAAGATGATTTTTCAGCCAAGAAAGACAAAAAAACTAATTTTTAACAAAATAATTAAATTGTTAACCAATTAATCAATTTTCTATCATGAAAGATTAATTTTCAACCACGATTGCAATATTTTATATTTGGTCAAAAAATGTAATTTTACATAAAACATAGTTTTATTCATCAGAAAAGACAAATTTTCCGCAAAATAGTTGATTTTTCAACCAAAGAAGATTTTTTTCAATAACAGAAAATGTGAACACAATTATTGAATTTATATACAAGATTTAAAAGAATCTCTCTCTCTATATATATATATATATTTCTGAGCAAAAAAGACGAATTTTCTGCAAAACAGAATTTTCAATCTAAAAAAATTTTAAAAACATAAGTTAACTTTTAACTAAATAGTTGAATTTTCTGCACAATAACTGATTTTTCAATCAAATAAGATTTTCTTTAAAAAAAGTCAAATTGTTGAATTTTCAATTAAAAAAAAAATTGAGTTCAACAAAAT